>NW_013665758.1:944222-970049 GCF_000517525.1 Limulus polyphemus
TATTTGGGGGGTGCTTAACTTTTTTCCTAGGTGTATATTAAGAGACCAGTTCCAGTAAATGTTTTATACATATATATATATATATATATACATACATACCAGTAAATGCGCCAGTGTGAAGTACGGGGAAAGGTCCATGAAAGTTAATAAATCATTTATATGATTCATTTATTGATTTTATAGAGAAGGGTCATTGTTTCGTTTTACAACGTTGATAAGTGCTGTTATGAGGTATTTATATCAATGAATATTAAATCCCGCAAATGATTATAAAAGTGTTTTTTCTCTAAACATTGCTAGTGGCACTATAAAATAAAGATTCGTGTCCAATGGGCTTCATTATTTCAATAAGATTTTATCTTGTTTTTTAACTTTCTGTATTAAAAAGCAATAAGTAACACGTGACTTAAAAACATCTCACTTAATATAAGTGTGTCTATCTTCAAATTATGTATAAAAAATATGTGAAAAAGAGATCCCTCAAATGAATGATTGGATTTGCAAACGAAATACGATTGTAGAATTAATGTTTTAACAGTTATGAATATAAATAGTGTTTCTGTTTTTGTCCTAATTATGCCTGTAATGATTGAAAATACATAGACTGTATGTATACCCCAGGTAATGAAGGAGGAAACTGGATAGTGGCCACCTCCACTGACTGATCTACACTTAACCGGCATTGGAATTATGAAATCTGTGAATTTTAAAAGAAAAATAACTTCTTGACACATCACGTATCATTCCTAATTGGTTAAACCATATTTGACAGGTTCAAATATGGTTGAACTAGGAGGAGTTAGTTAGCGAATAAACAAATTATTGTCGGATCCTACAAACATTCATATACTATTTTTGTGTGTGTGTGTGTTCGGATGTTCGCGCAAAGCTACTTAAACATTATAGCCGTACCTAATTTTTAACTGATAGACGAGAGGGAAGATACCTAGTCAACAGCACCCACCGCCAACTCTTGAGTTATTCTTGTCTGACTGATAATGGGATTTAACGGTCAGTCTTATAACGCACCCACTGTCCCAAAACGATTGACTCGTAGATCCATCGACCAGCAAGCTAACCACTAAACACTCTCAGCCCAAGTTGGCGAGTATTTGTTGTTGTTAGGTTTTTTAACATTAATGTTTGTATTTTGTGTGTGTACTGTATGGGTTGTTTGTATTATGTTATCGTAAGTTTATAGTCAAGGAAACTGAACAGTTTAAGGAAACAAGTTTTTGAAAGCTTGTATGTTGAGTTATTACGGCACCAGTATGTAGCTCGAATACTGAGGCCCGTAGACCATAACAAGTGAAGCCAAGTAATCAGCTTTATTTAGTATCTACTTTTCACTAGATTTGAGGCAGTGTTACATGTACATCAAATTATGCTTGATTGCCTGATGCTACGTATGAGTTAAACAGAAGGGAATTCGAATTTCCAATATCAGCGGTACTTCATTCACGTGTGGGCTGAACAGCCAGTCCTCTAGGATTCAGGTATAGCTTTCCCTCATTTTGAATTAAACTCACCAGATGAAAACCAGACAATCAGCAGCATCTGTGACTATAAGAACTTTGTCAGGCTCTTTGAAACGAATAACTGGATTGATTGTCACTTTTATAACGCATCCACAAGTGAAAGTTTGAAGCTACATCATATCTCGACCCACACACCATTAGACCAACAGCCTGACATGCGCCAGTTCCATATTCCAAGTAACCGTTTTACTGTGTAGAAACATGATCGACGCTAGTGTGAATTATAACTTTCAGGATAACAGTGTGAATAAAGCCTCAGTATTGACTGCATGGTTTTAAACACCTTATCCCTAATTGACTCAATACTCAGTTAGAAGGCTCGGTATGGCCAGGTGGTTAGGGCGCTTGACTCACAATCTGAGGGTCGCGGGTTCGAATCCCCGTCACACTTCAGCCATGGGGGCGTTATAATGTGACGCTCAATCCCACTATTCGTTGGTAAAAGAGTATTCCAAGAGTTGGTGATGACTAGCTGCCTTCCCTCTAGTCTTTCACTGCTAAATTAGGGACGGCAAGCGGAGATAGCCCTCGTGTAACTTTGCGCGAAATTCGAAACAAGCAAACAAACAAACTTAGTTGATGGAAATGAGCCTAAGTACCTCTCACCCATAAATATGTACTATAAGTTTGGTAATATGCTACCTATTGCTAGATCTATCTAAAATATCATTATGTAGTTTATAATATAGTGTATTAAAATGGTATTTATGTAAATACACATAAAATAAGCCACATTATGAAATTAGCGAGTATATCCCAGTGTAAATGGCGAACGTTTGAACATAAATGGACATGGATCTAATAGGGGAATTGAATTCATATAATAAACACTCATGAAAGCCAATACCCTCTTTTATGTCGCGTTCAACATTTGACAGTGTACATAAATGCCGAAAAATCAAATACTGAAATAGTAAAAAAACACTTATGCTGGGGAAGAAATTACATCTACAATGCGGGAGGAAGAGGTCTAGATTGCACCTGACCCTCCCAGGTCCAAACAAGGACCTAAATCCCGAAAAAGCAGAACAGTTAGAAAGCTATTAAGCCCTATTCTCACTTGAAATTATTTTGGGGTTAATTAAGAATTATTTGATTGAAAACGCTTTCCTTCGTAGCTTGAAATATATAATACAAGGTAATTCAGAAGTTTACTGACGTAAATAATTCAGAAATGGAGATATATCAGAAGCCTCACTGTTAGTGATGTGGAATGAGGTGTTGTGGGCCTTCATGACCGTCAGAAACTAATGTGTATTATACACCGAAAATGTCAATAGTAAAAATTATCAAAATCGCTTCTCAAGAACAACGGTTGTAGGCATAAATACAACTCTTCCACGTACAAGGAAATGTGCCACAGAAGATCGAAACCTGAAAATGGCAAAGATTGTTAAGTAAACAGAGGTTTGAGGTGCAAGGTCACAATTTTGCATAAGCAGGTCATTAAGGCTTCGAAGAGTCCATAAGATTAAAAATTATTAAGCCCCACCCCTTACGTACATAAGGTAGGATACGTGTTTTGTGCTGCAGGCTCTCCCAAGCCAACTGAATAATGTTACAGCATTCAGTTGAAGAATGATTTATCATGATCCTCCATCTGTTTGGAGAATTTCGTTAGAATGCCCGGATTGTTGCCAAATTGTATGACGAACGGTTCCTAGATGAACACCATCCTTCACATCAGATTGTAGGAAATCTGGTCTGCTGTTGTATAGTACAGGCTCGGTTACGCATAGTCGCCCTAGAGGCAGACCAAGAACTCAGTATTGAAAATGAACCGCCATATTGGCATTTGTCATATCTGAGCAGCACTATGAATACAGCTATTGACTGTTTTCCACCATCACTTAATAATATTAGGATGTTACCTGCATTTATGCCTATAGCTGCTGTTCTTGAAGAGCTGGTTTGGTTATGTGTTATTGAAATGTCCGACTTGTTATTGTCTACACTTTGGAATTGATATTATCGGTGTACGATGAATATTAATAAAATATTCGAATGACATGGTCTTAAAGTTGGCCGTGAATGACTTCAGTGACATTGTCACAGGGTAGGGCCTCAACACCTCATTAAAAATATAGCTTGTTATACACCCCCATTTTAAAATTTTATGTATCAGTTGGCTTCTGAATTGCCCTGTATGTATGTGTGTGTGTGTGTGTGTGTGTGTGTGTGTGTGTGTGTGTGTGTGTGTGTGTGTGTATATATATATCTATCTATATATAGAGTAGGCCTGCATGGCCAGGTGGTTAGGGCACTCGACTCGCAATCTGAGGGTTGCGGGTTCGAATCCCCGTCCCACCAAACATGCTCGCTCTTTCAGCCGTTGGGCCGTTATAATGTGATGGTGAATCCCACTATTCGTTGATAAAAGAGTAGCCCAAGAGTTGTCGGTGGGTGGTGATGACTAGCTGCCTACCCTCTAGTCTTACACTGCTAAATTAGGGACGGCTATCGCAGATAGCCCCCATGTAGCTTTGCACAAAATTCAAAACAAACAAATATATATATAGTAACTCGAATGTATTATTTTTCCACATACTTTATTTTAAAATAAGTATGAAAATGTATTAAAAAAAGTAATTACTCGATCATGGAACTTACCTTAAGGAGAACTTAAAGGTCGTTAGTTACTCAAGGTCATCCTTGGTTTGTACCGTTTCCAAGTGCCGTTTTAAGAATGGTTTAAATTTCTCTTGTTTTGCTTTGAAGTATTCAATATAACGTTATTTTATAGATTAATATATTCGTATGCTATTTTATAAGATATCTATCACTTTCAGTACAGTAATCATTAAGTCATTATCCCGACTCATGTTTTACATACTGACCAGTTTTGAAAACTGAACGTACTGTATCTGTTTATTTACGATGACCGTTTGAACATGTCTGTCTGTTTGTATATATGTATTTCAGAGAAAAGGGTAGAACAAACGTATACGATAACTCTGTTGTGGTAAAATAATTTCTTATTAGTTAACGAGCTTTGTTGAAAATAAATCTGAAGTTCACCAGTAGTATATAGGCAAAAATTTAGCACTGTATAAAAATGATGATTGAACACCTAAAGCAAAACCAAAACTAAATTTATAAGAAAATTAATCATAACAAAAACAAAGACACGAAAGGAAAATGTTGAATGTTCCGGTAGAACAGTGACAGAAAGGTTTCAGTGAACAGTGCTTATTACTGGTGAAGATTGCACGTGGAAATTTCTTGTCGATGTTGACAATTCTCGGTAAAAATCTGTGATGAACAGACAAAAAGGTGTTTTACTTTTCTAACTTCATATCAAATAATGGAAGTATCCCACGGAAAAAGTTAATTATTGTTTATTCACAGAATACGTTCTGCTGTTGTAGTGTTCAAGTTCTGAAATCCTCAATATGGTCCCTCATTTTTTTTAATGGTAGTCTTCCTGGCATGACATACTCGCTTTGCAAGAAAATACTGTGTCAGGGGTTTCCAGCCGCTTGCCTACAGAAACAACCAGTGAAAGAAAAAAAAGAGAGTTAATATATATAGTGAATGATTCAATTTTTGCGAACCCTATATCAAGTATATTTGTTACGTGTTATTTCCTTCTTCGTTCATTGTAAAATATGTTAATCTTATAAGTTCTGCTTCAAATCTTCCTGAAGAAGCTGAATTAGCAAACAGGTTTTATATACTCCTACAGGTCCTTAAGTTTTTTACAAAGGTTTTGCGGGTCCCTGGAGTGAAAAGGGTCGGGAACCAGTATACTATATGTTACGTCGTGATAACACTGACGTTGTAATAGTGGCCAAGATGTTTGTCCAGTTTGGTAAGGTATTGATGGTATTGTGTATAGATTATATAAAATTTCAAGCCTCACATGAAACTAAGTTTAATAAATATTAGTTGAATACGTAACAACGCTAACTATACTGGAGTGAGTTTATTACATTCGTCATAACATTTGATGGCAGAAGCTGTTTCTTCTGTAATTTCTTAACACTTAGCATTGGTTTGTAGGTAGTCAATTGATCAGTGTTTTTACTAGAACTTTAGCAGCCAATGTAAAATAACGTATTTATTTATAACGGTGTTATCTTACGAGCCACGTAGAAATAATAAAATAAAGTGTACATATGTTTTTGACAGTTTTAGTTTGAAATCACGTGATTACAGTGGCAGTCTAAGGGGTAAGCAACCTAGGCAGCCGCTTAGAGCGGTGTATTGTGGACCAGGAGGGGTGGAAGGAACGGGCCGGAAGAAAGAATGGTGGGGAGAATGTCCCTTTTCCTGGAGAAAGACATAACACAGAATTAAAACAAAGACGTAAAATAACGTCAAACTTTAATAAATTTTTAAATTCTGAATACAACATTTTAAAGTGATAAAATGCTTGCAGCTATGACATAATGTCAGGATTTTTTTGAAGCTGAACTAAAGAAAATAATACATATGTGAAAGGGGCGGCATTTTAAACTTTTGCCGTATCTAAGGGTCACTTTTAACTGACCCTGGTAGAGGGGATCGAACGTTTTTGTTTGCTTTGTTGTAAATAACAATAAAACTTTGGACGTTTTAGTTCTACAGAAAATGTTTGGGTGATTAAACAAAAAAAAAATTGTTCTGCAAACCGTGCTTCATAAAGTTGATCATAAAACAACTTAGAAGTGACAGTTGTAATGTTATAGTTTTATATTTGTTTATAGAGGGATTACAGAAAGAGTCTCTGTCTGGAAAGTATAATTCGATAAAAAAAAAAAAGTTGCTCACGTATTGTCAGTTTTTCAAGCTTAATGGAATGACAAATTTACTCGATCAACAACGTAGAAAGTATACTTTCACAGTAAGCCTAATAACATTGAGTGTCTATAATATTGATAAAATAAAAAATAATAAAGAAGTAATATTCATGTTATTTACAACGCATTTGAAAGCTGTATTTTTACATCGTAAGGGTGAAGGAACCCTAAACCATCTCTGATTACCTCTGATTTTGTTATATTTGTTATATTTATAATAGACATTTGAATGCTTAATATTATATAGTTCAGTGAAAAGTACTAAAAAAGATTAAACCGCGCATTTAATGTTCACCTGCAATTTCATTGGCTAGCGAGCTTGAGAAAGAGATTACGTCACACTTGGATGGTGGAGGAAGCTTCAGGCTGTACATCAGTGTCCTTAAGGTAAAGCGAAGTCTGAAGGGGTAGTGTAACGTTTTCGACTTGTGCTTTGACTTCTCACCTCTTAATACAAATATTAAACATTAATTTACAGTTTTAAACTAGGAGAATGCGGTTCTTTGCAAGAATTAAAATATACATGTTTTATAAAGTAAGATGTTTATTTTGTATTTTCTTAAAATTCAGGATTTTTCTTTTTTCTCTTTAGATTAAATGTAAGTAATTTCTCTTATGAAACAAACATATTTGTATTTCAAGTTTTCTTCAGGTAAAGAGAAACTGTACAGCTAACAAATAGGCTTAATTTGGATCCCGTAACTTGTGTTTTTCTTTCATTTCAGAGTAACGAAAGCTACCATGCTCAAGATAGTGATCAGGTAAGGCCGAAATATTATTCTTTATAATTTTGAAAGAGTCGGTATCTAATTAATTATAGTATTTTGGCACTTGTGTATAAAGTTAAAATCATAAATAATATTCAACGATAAACTGGTAAAATGTTTTTAATTGTGTAACAGTTTATATTATTTATGATTTTGAGTCGATATCTGTTATGAAATACAAGTATTTTACCTCGAGTTTGGAAACCTAACTCTGTAGAGTAGAAGATTTCGGAATGATTATGCCAATAGTGAGTTAAAATTTCCTGTCGCTATTTTTAGTATTTCAAAACACTTTTTAATTAAAAACAAAAAGAGAGAAAGAAATGAAAGAGTCATGAAAAGAAAAATGTCATATCGCCATTTACTCTGACGAGAAATAAAGATTTGTACAGTTATTTATATTTGGTGTCTGTTTTGCAATGTGAATCTGTTTCATTACGTTTAAGACATTACGCGAGTGTGTAACTACCGGTACCAAAGACCTTTACCCTCGTTAGCCACGCGTGAATTAGCCAAAACAAATCCCATGCACAGTTAGTAGAGAAACAATATGGAAATTTAACTATAGGATGTTCAAATGTACATTTTATAAACGCCTTATTTTGTTGTATTACCGCTAGTACCTTGAGAGTGGCATTTGGTTTAACCCGGTTCCTGCTTCACTTATAACTTTGCTATCAGCCTAATAATTGAAAAAACAACGATTCAAATATTAAAACTATAGTACGGTAGTGTTAAGTTTGTTTGTTTGGAATTAAGCACAAAGCTACTCAATGGGCTATCTGTGCTCTGCCCACCACGGGTATCGAAACCCGGTTTCTAGCGTTGTAAGTCCGCAGAATTATCGTTGTGCCACTGGGGGGCGTAATGGTAAGTATATACAAGAAGCAACTAGTTTTTCCATTCCATTTTTAACAGCACTTGAAAATGTGCCTCATTGTAAGAGAATCATTCTTATGTGACTGTTTCTAAGATTATCATAGCTGTTAACAGAGACAAACTTATTTTTGTTTTAACATGCATATAAGATTGTGAGTAAAATTGGATACAATTTTATTGTCGTGTTATATTTTTTATAGCTCAACAATATGCGATGCATAAACAAAATTAAAACTATTGTAGCACAAATATATAAACAAGAAACATTCGTGGATATGTTCTTAATTATTTTGTAAAATTATCCCAAAACCAATTTTTGATACCTCTGTTTGTTTGTTTGTTCCGTATATATGTGCAAAGTTATACAAGGACTATCTGTGCTGGCCGTCCCTAATTTTGAACCGATAAGAGTAAAGGTAGAACTAGTCAGTAGTACCAGTTGCCAACTTTTAGGCTACTGTAATGGAATACTGGCGATTTTACTGCATCGGGACGCGAACCGTATAACCTAGGATATACAATACGTCACGCTAACCGCAAGGCCACACCTGGACTTTTGACTCGATATATTGTTCCTGAAACTATGTGAGTTTTAGAAATAATCTAGTGATTCTATAGTTTCAGAGATTTTCAGTTATCCATTTAAAAGTAGATGTTCTTTTGCAAAGATGTCCTAGAGCTGTTTCAGTAGTAACATCGTGGATGTTAGAAACTGATTGCGCCTTCTCAATGGTAGCATCGTGGATGTTAGAAATTGATTGCGCCTTCTCGATGGTAACAGCATGGATGTTAGAATTTGATTGCGCCTTCTCGATGGTAACAGCACGGATGTTAGAATTTGATTGCGCCTTCTCAATGGTAACAGCACGGATGTTAGAAATTAATTGCGCCTTCTCAGTGGTAACAGCATGGATGTTAGAAATTGATTGCGCCTTCTCAGTGGTAACAGCATGGGTGTTAGAAATTTATTGCGTTTTCTCAATGGTAACAGCGTGGATGTTAGAAATTGATTGCGTTTTCTCAACGGTAACAGCGTGGATGTTAGAAATTGATTGTGCCTATAGTGAGATTCGAGTAACTTCCAACCTTTCTTAAATACTATAATTCTATTTTGTTCAGAATGTTATATCGGTTGTTGATGAAAGCATGTTGACATTTTCCAGTAGTTGAATGTGGCCAGTTTAAGAAGGTAATGCTCAAAAATGGTTTTTGATAATGAAATAAAGAAAAAAGTTTGATGGAATTTATTTGTCTGTGTAGGGTTGAAATATAACATGTAGTAGTACTATTGGAGTATAAATATTCGACGTTTTTTTTGTAAACAAACAAAGATGACAGAATTGAATGAAAACGACAAATTTCGTCCGAATTAGTGTTATAAGACGTGGAAATAAACGTTAAGCTGCAGCATATTATTTTGGTTATCCCAGTGGAAAATTTAAATTTCCATTTTTAACCTGAACGGCACCTTATGCGACACATATACTAAACGCCCTGGTAACAGACTCTTTAGCCCTCCCTCAGCGGTATTGTTTGCGGACTTACAACGCTAGAATCCGGGTTTCGATACCCGTGGTGGGCAGAGCACAGATAGCCCATTGTGTAGCTTTGTGATTAATTACAAACAACAACAGACCCCTTAGGATTCACGTATAACTGCCCATTATTTTGAACTGCTGACCAAGGGGAAGGCAGTTCCCTCCTACCACACGGGTTTTATCCAGCTTTTTCTGAACCGAACAACGGGATAGATGGTCATTTTGGTAATGCGTTCACGGCTGAAAGCGCGAAGCGTAATCAGTATCACAACAACTCTAACGTTGTTCTTTCGATCCGCAGCCCTCATGTTAATAAAGCCACTTCCCTACCCGCTACAGTCTGAACAATAGAAGACGCCACGAAATAACACTAAAAACAAGTAAAGATTGCAGCCCCTACAGAACAATCTAAATCCACTAGTTTTACAACGTTATTTTAATTTTATATATTTGAATGTAAACGTTTAAGTTTATTCGTAGATGCACGTAAGATGCAATAAAGATGCTGCTCTGTCACAAATAATCACCTCTGTAATATCGAGATAATCAGGGTTATTTGATCATATGTAGCTGTGGAAAGGCATATATGTTTATATTGGGATTTAAGAAATTTGGATGACAAGCTATTTTTGACATATGAGATGAACCATATTAACTGCTCTTTTGTGTTTGCGTGTGTTTAGTTTAAAACAAAAACGGACAATGTTTTTGGAAGGAAAACAGTGATAGATAACAGGGTAACGCTAAATGTGATTGGTTCAGATTGTGTATGTAGTGTATGCTATGTATAATTCACCGCATTTTTGCCGTTTTCACTATAAAATTATAATCACTAATCAATATAAACATTGTTTCTTATCTGATGACAATTTGGAATCCGATCAGAATTGCTTAGTGATTAGTATGAAAACTAAAATTGTAAAATGCAGTATAAACTCTTTGTAATAACTTGAGATTAGAAAGAAATTAATTGATCTCAGAGGTTCTTGGAACATCTCTTTCGCGTCACTGTAATAAAAACCCACGACAAATCTTACAGTCGCAGCAATTCTGACAATGTTTTCTTCAATGCTAAGATGTCCAAATCAAATATCGCCGTTTCATTTTTTTTCATAGTGATTCAACTGGAAGATTATTCTATTGACCCTCAACAGCCACTGAATCAGTAAAATATACTGTGATGTAATAATCATGTATCTTTGAATATATATTGGCTGGGCGGAGTCTAGTGGTAGGCGTTTCCGTTTTGTAAATCGAAAGATTCGTGGTTCGTGTCCCGATGTCAAAAAATACGTGTTCCGCACTTTGGGGGCATGGATGCGTTAAAAGAGTGAAGGTCAATCACCACTATCCGATCAGACAAGAATAACTCAATAATTGGCTATGGGTGCTGTTGGCTATCTGCCTCCCTTCTAATCTTTCAGTTCAAAATCAGAAGCGCAGATAGTCTATCTGTAGATTTGCGCTAAGTTCTGGAACAGACTATATACTGATATATTTTTCTAAGTTTTTTTTTATCATCATGACTTATAAATGTTCTGTGCATAGTTTATCAAGATATTGTTGGCTGTTCGATTTATCTCTTATTTATGTTTCACGATTTGTTATCAGAACTGTGTTACTTTTTTACTGAATTTTAGATGACGGATATTGTACTTTGATTTATATTTGGACACAGTACTAAAAGACATATCTGATTCGTTTCGTTTTTGCCCTCCAGTGGCACAACGGTATGTCTGCAGACTTACACCGCTAGAAACCGGGTTTCGATACCCATGGTGGGCAGAGCACAGATAGCCCTTTGTATAGCTTTGTGCTTATGCTTAATAACAAACAAACAAAAGTTTCGTTTTTTGACACATCTGATTTTTACTTCGACAAAAACACAGTTTTGTTTCATTGAAGTTATTCTAAATACATGAATGCGCGTTGTATCACATTGTATTTTATGAGTGCATATTACTAGTTCTGTCGAAGCATTCAGCTAATTCACATATGGTTTTATTTCACTTTTCTTTACTATACGAGGAGCATTTTGAAATCGAAACTTTAAGGTAGGGTACTAGAAAAACGTAAAACGAAACCATTATCAAGAAGCTAGCACTAGTTAAGTCCACGCATCGTTTAACTGTAAGCTAGAGAAACAAACAACTCGTGTAAAAAAAAAGAGTCATCTCAGTATTCGTCCGAGACATGTTTGTGTTCCAGTCCTTCTATAGAGATTTTGAAGAATTATCTGCGTTCACACTAATCGGAACAAAGTATGAAGGAGAGATTTTTTTCGTTGTTGTTGTTTAAATGCAGGATCAGTTTTTTTGTTAGTTTTAAGTGATTTGATCAATAAGAAAAGTAGCTTTGATACTGAAAAAGCAGGTCATGGAGAATCTTTTTCTTGTTTTTGGTAAATTCTCCACATTTCTTGGTATTCAACTCTAGTAGATAAGAATGTAGACACCCATTAGTTGATGCCTTGAATTCTGTCTGCTTGTGATATGTTTCTACTTCTTTTGATAACTTCTGTTTTGTTGATGTAATAAACTTTCCGCCCCATCAAGCTTTTCAGTTTTATCTTCACTCTACCTTTTGATTGAATAGTTTAACACGTTTGCTAGTCTTACAGTAACTTTACTACTTTTTATACCTTCTAATATATTTCAAATAACAACCGATTTGGATTTTCTTGCTTTACAACACACCAGACACTGACTTCTGATTTGGTGTAAACACATGTATATCCTTGTATTAGTGTTTTACTCTTGGCTAAAATAACAACTGTATTATGAAACAGAGGATAATCTCGGTAGGCTGTCATACTTTTTTTTTATGGGAGTATTGGCTTCCAATTTTCTCCAGATGCGATTTTTATTACACCTTGCAGTAGCCTGCAGCTTAATCAGTGACGACAGTTTATCTTTGAGGTTAATCCTTGGCGTTATAACAGTAGCCATAAATTCAATGTTAAACACCATATGACACATAGTGTTATATCAATGGTTTCACTACCTCTTGGGCGAATCCCTTTGAAAATAAAACATCGTATCAACCACGCAGCATGTTCTGTCTGTGGTTTCACTTCTTCTTGGGCGAATCCCTTTCAACATCAAACTTTGTATTAACAACAAAGCATGTTCTTGTATATGGTTTCTGTCTGTGGTTTCACTTCTTCTTGGGCGAATCCCTTTCAACATCAAACTTTGTATTAACGACAAAGCATGTTCTTGTATATGGTTTCACTTCCTTTTGGGCGAATCTCTTTGAACATCAAACTTCATATTAACAATGAAACATTTGTTTTTCATTCCAGCTGAATCATGCCTTTCAAGTTCATTATATTTACCAATAACATCACTGTGCTCCCTCTTCTGGTTTGCGGTGTAATAGTGTTAACAATACAATCTTCAACATTTCTATTTTGAGGGCCTCAAATCACCTTTTTTGTGTTTTAAGTCGTGGGTAATGTGCCCTCGCTGACAACATGGATGACAGTTTTTAACCTCTATAACACTCCTGAATTATTTACATTGTATAGTTGTAAAATTTCTTTTGAAAATTTATTGATATATTCTAAGCCTAGCGCTAATCTTGTTTCAAGAAAATTTGTAATCATACATTACAATACAACTTCTATCGGGTTGAAAATACTAATATCAAATACATTTTTTAAGTCCCTCTAGTGTCTCAGCGGTAAGTCTGTGGGCTTATAACGCTAAAAATTGAATATCTGTGGGCAGGTACAGCATAGCAGTTTTGTGCCTTATAGGTAACAAACAAAATATATTTTTGAATATTAGAATTGCTAGTAATGTCTGAAATCCCATTCATCTCGAACAGAGATTGCTTAGCAACGTATCAAGCAATAGCATTTTAACAAATATAGAACGTACTTTCAACTTCCGGCTTAAATTTGTTTTATACCAGAAACAAATTAATACGAAGATTGTCATAAAGTAAATATTTTCTACGTGTTGTAGGTTGCCAGGGTTAAACAATTACTCCAAGTGCTCTTGTATTTATCCATTCTGTGACAAAATAATTATTAAATGTATAATCAATACTAGTAATATCCACATAAACTTCTACACGGGAAAGACTTGTTTCCATGTTAATAAGTTTTTGCAGGTGCGGCTATTTTTGTAAAGGCACGATATTTTGAGGATTTTAAAATATTTTGTACTTTCATTCACGTTATTCAACTTAGATTAGCGTTCACATTCTATTCCCTCAAAAACGCTCGCTCCCTTTGGAGCCGTGGGTGAGTTACAAGAGTGATAATTAAATCCCACTAATCAGTCAGGTAAGAGTAACCCAAAAGTTGGTGGTGGATGCTATTGACCAGCTGTCTTCCCTCTAGTTCATCAGTTCAAAATTAAGGACAACTATTGTCGGACAGCCCTTGTGTAGATTTGCGCGAAAATTCTAAACACTATAAACGCCATAGATAATTCTGAGCGATTGTGCTTGAAAGTTATATCTGTTCATCAAGATAGTGCCAAAATATATAAAGGTTTAAATTATTAACGTACGACAGAGGTCCTTGTTTGCTTACTTAGGAAATACGCTGAAAACTACACAAGGGCTATATACGTTTAATTGATGGATTAGAGAGAAGGCAGTTAGTCAACAATATTTACCCAATATTTACTGCCTTTCTTAGAAAGCACCCACGACCCAAAAGCGAGAAGCACGATTTTGCGGCAGTGGTGCGCGAACCACGAACACTAAGATTCACAGTCCGGCATGCTAGTCACTATTCCAAGCCCGGCCCGTGTTAGAGGTAATTTTGTGATAAGTATTAATATTATAACATTGAAACACATAGACAAGATTTCGTAAAAAGGTTTTAAGGAGAACTAAAGAATTAAATTATAAAGGGGAGGGGGATGTTTGGCGTTATCGTCATTATCCAGTTTCGACGTTGCGATACCAGGTTTCCAACCCCTTCATTTTAAAGCAACATTCTGGTAAGATTAATCCTCAAATTACCAGCTATTTTGTTTAAATATAGTGTTAACTACAAATGGGGTCCATATATTGAATCATGTTGAGTAAGTTTATGTTTTTACATGTTACAACACTCAGTTGGGTGGAATCACTCATTTTCTGTGTAAAATACATAGTAAATTCCAGTATTGATTAGTGGGATTAAATGGAGTTTGAATGGTAATTTGTTTGCATTCTTTTTACGTGACTCAAGACTCATTACGGACCCTGTGACCAACAAAATCGGGCCAGGCTTGTCCTAGTGGTTTGCGTGCTGAACTGTGAATCCGAAGGCTCATTGTTCGCGTTCCGTTACCGCATAATCACACTGTACTTTGGGGCCGTGGGTGCATTATAATTGTGAAGGTTTTATGAAATCCAACTATTCCATCAGAGTAGAGTAGCCCAAAAGTTGGCGTTGGATACTGTTGGCTATCTGTCTTCCCTCTAGTAAGTATTTTCAGTGTGAAGTTTAATGATAAATTTAAAGAAGGCTAGGATAATTCGTTCAGATTTTGTGTGTGGGCCGGGCATGGCCAGGTGGTTAGGGGGCTTGACTCGCAATCTGCGAGTCGCGGGTTCGAATCCCCGTCACACCAAACATGCTCGTCCTTTCAGCCGTGGGGGTGTTATAATGTGACGGTCAATCCCACTATTCGTTGGTAAAAGAGTAGCCCAAGAGTTGGCGGTGGGTGGTGATGACTAGCTGCCTTCCCTCTAGTCTTACACTGCTAAATTAGGGACGGCTAGCGCAGATAGCCCTCGTGTAGCTTTGCGCGAAATTCAAAAACAAACAAACTAAAAACAATCAGATTTTGTGTCGTCTAAACAATAATGTGCCAGACTGATTGTATTTTTAAAATAATTTCGGTGCTTTTGTACAAACAGTTTCTTCGGGTAACCGCGATTCTTTTATGTAGCCAAAACAGAATAATCTGAATTGTATATGTGACAAAAGGTAAGGGTCATTTCAGTCTAATGTCTGTTTGTTTGTTTTACTTGTTGTTAACACTTTATAAGATGGGTTTGGTTTGAATATCGTGCAAAGCTACACGAGGGCTGTATGCGCTAGACGTCCCCAATTTAGCAGTGAAAGACTAGAGGGAAGGCAGCTAGTCATCATCATACACCGCCAACTCTTGGGCTACTCTTTGAACAACGAATAGGGGGATTGACCGTCACATTATAACGCCTTCACGGCTGAAAGGACGAGCATGTTTGGTGGGACGGGGATTCGAACCCGCGACCCGCAGCTTGCGAGTCGAGCGCCCTAACCACTAAAATCTTCAAGAAACGTGTACGTGCATAAGTTCGTACCTTGCTTTAAGACCTGCTTTACCTACATCTTTTTATCAAATTTGAAGCTTTTCTCCCCTGCTGTAGTAGAAGCTTCTCTTACTTGTATCGTGACATGATCAAATCAAAGTAATGTTTATAAACATTAGCAAAAATTAGCATCTATTAATAAGCGTTCGTAAACTGTTCAGAAAACAAAATGTTACATTAATACAAAGAATTTTTACATGCTATTGAAGAAAATGTGATAGAAGAAAGTCAAGTATCAAGAGGGAAACATATATATATGTTGTAGTAACCACTAAATACATATCAGGACTTTAAACGTGAAAACCGTTAACCTATAGTGCTGAGCAGTACCGACCTCGTGCGAGTCGAGCGTCTTAAAAACCAGGCCATGACGGGCCAACACTTTATAAGAAATTTAATACTTTACCATTCTGTTTCAAGTTTGCCTCCAGCGATAAATCTACAGGCTTACGACGCTAAAAATCGGGTTTCAGTACCAATGGTGGGCGGAGCACAGACAGCCCATTGTGTTGCCCTATTTTTAGTCATTAAATTTTAAAGCCAAAAAACTGTGTAGTTTCTGCTTATTTATATTTTTAAAATAGATTATATACCATAATAGAGGTCTTTCTGTGAGACACCATGTTTGTATATTGGATATACATGTGATGCTTTCGCTTTAAATAAAGAACTGTGATTGTGACGTAAAACGACACAATAAACATCTTCCAGGAGATTATAATTAAAGAACAATATATCATTTAATTATCCGCTAAGCTTTGTGGCGAGCGAAATTGGATTATAAGGGAAAGACGGTCAATATGGTTTAATGAAAGATGAAAGGTAAACCTCGCTCTTGTACTGTTTTTAATTTACAGAGGAATCGCTACGTTATTTTCACTGCGTGTGCCAATAAAGTTGCCCGATCATACCTTAGTCTGTATAACAAGATACTTCGTCCTTTCCGGTCGGTAGAAAGTCGTGATGAGCCTGGAATGTAGTACATATTGTTTTTTTTTAATCCTGCTCTGAAATACTTAGTGATGGTAGGGAATGGAATCAGAAAAATGTGGGAACGTCTCATCAAGTCGAAGTTTCCACCAAGGACTTGACTTCTCAGTTTTATTTTATTTTATGGCGTGTGTAGGTTGTATATTCTGCGAGATGATTATTGTTTTTTCCGTATATGCGGAGATGTTTCTTTTGTCAGTAATGTGTTTTAAACAGTGTTTATGTGCTATTGAAAGTAACCTTGTTCTTCGGGTCAAATCTCATATTGGAGTTCAATATTTTCTATCCTTGAGAGACACGAAAATGGATTAGATATACCAAAATGTATTCTATGCGCTTTATTTAAACAAACTTATTCTTTCAGATTCATAAAAGCTTAATCATAATTATGTCTTCTTATTCCAAACACTTTTCGCCCCCACCGTGGCACAGCAGTATAGCTGCGGACTTCTACCGCTAGAAACCGGGTTTCGATACCTGTGGTGGGCAGAGCACAGATAGTCCTTTATGTAACTTTGTGCTTAACAACAAACAACAACACCCAAACACTTTTCGGCCGACCGCCATTTCTTCATTTCTCGGTGGATTGTCTTGAAACTTGGTGGAGTCCTAGACACTGTTTTAATTTTTTTTTTTTTTAATTAGGCATTTTTTTAAGGATTGTATTGGTCCAAAGGCCAAACAACCCAATATATGTATATTTTGGGCTCTTGCGTATTCATATTTACAGCAATCAAGATGAAAATTGGCATAAATATAAATTTTCATGCGCTCAACACATTGACGTACAAAAAAGTTGGATTTGGCCATTTGATTCTTTTAAGGAGGATCATAGCTCACAAAAAGCATAATTTGTTGGGTTTTGGTCAATTATTCGGCCGCATTTTGATCAATTTACTTGGTATTTGGTACAAAGATACTTTTTAAGGATTCACACAATGACAAACAAAAATGCGGGACTTACCCACTTTTGGTAATTATAGGGGGTCAAATGCTACAAAAGTATAATTTTATGGTTTTTTTTGACAATTACTTCTCCATATTTCAGCCAATTTACATGGGAGTTACTTCAGGGCTACTGTTTTTACAGGTCCCAAACAGTGATATAGACACTTTTGAAAGTTTTGTCTTTTGCCCAATTTTTCAGCGAGGATAGCATAATTTGGGGTTTTCGTAAACTATTCATGTGTATGTCAATCAGCTTACATGGGATTTGGTACAACGATACATTATTGCAGGTCCCGAGTAAGTTATATAGACAGTTTTCGATTTATCTGTGTTTTCACGATTTTTATGGTGTCAAAATTGGCCATGTTGGGATTGCGTGGCGGAGACATGTTGCATTCGCTTGCGAATGTTGGCGTCTTTAATTTAACATATTCTGTAATGTGGGGTTGTACGTTATAATTGAAGAACTATTTTTTTCTGTTTCTCTCTTAATGATACTTACTGTTCTAGGATTGAAATGCGGATTATCCGATTTTTTCTTCTCGTATTTTGTGTAACACCATGTAATTTTATGTTTTACAGTCACAAAGTTTTAAAAATTAGAACACATGATTTCTTAATTTTTTTATATCAACATTATGAGTTTATTTATAGCGTTACGGATACTTTAAACGAAGCTATATTAACAGAAATATGAACTAAAGCACCAAATATAACTAATAAATTAACGTGGTCGTTTTAAAGTATCATATTTGTTTGCTGAAACACGACGTTATATATTAAAATAATATATATAGATTTCTATTTGTATTATATAAAAACCTTGATACTTTCATATAAGTAGGTAGAAGGTGAAAAATGTAAAATATAACGTCTGCCGAAACAGGATCTGCACTACGATAGAGACACACAGTATAACATATAAACCCACCTCAACTGAATTAAGCAAAATCAAAGAATAATAAAGGCTAACCCTGAATGCTGTCTAACACTATTATCTAAGCCTTTATTTAATGTTGTTTGTTATCAATATGGCCAGTTTTGGGTATTGATGATAACCTCCCGAAAGACTGCCCATGAAATATACGATACTATATAAGAACTACATATGTATTCGAAACTACTTGATGAAAAGGCAGTGTAACTCCCATGATTAAAGTTATATTTCAGCAAAGGTTTTTTTTCTTATCAGAATTGGACGTTTTGCGTAATATACCGTTGCCCACCCAGGTGATAACTTGTGAAACAAAGAACGTTTAATTAATTAAGTAATGTTTTTTATGGAGATAACTAATTCAAATTTTGTACATCATAAACTATGTTTTATGTTGCTACACTTTTTAACATCTCAAATTTTAAAATACATTGTTAAATTGAGAGAACAATACATCACACTTTGAGTATCAACCAATCAAAACTACTTAATGCTTTGCACGAAACGAAAAATAGGAAGTCTATGAACTTATTATAGTAAATTAGAATGATCGAGTGCTAACTGATATGTTTCTTGTATTGTTCATCTTAACCATAATAGCACGCGAAATACCTAATAATTTGAAAATATAATTTTTGTGTAAATCTGAGGTGACTAAAGCAGATAAAATTACGTCTTTGTAATGAATAATTCATGTAGAATTATTGATTTATTGACGCATGAGATAGCTGAAGCCATAAACAAAATGCATTTTCGTGTGATAAGAGGTTATAGGCGGGCGTGGCATTAAATACTACATCATGTCAAGATCAACATTCATAATCCTACACATCTCCTCCTATCGACAAAACCGATGTTGTCGAACCTGCTAATTATATGCCTTCTTGCGCTATGTGAACTTGTATGTTTTTTTTTCAGCTCATTGTATCCCTTTTAAAGTTGTTGGACATCCTGATTTATGTGTTTATAATTTTGTTTATTTCTGTTATATGATCTGCTTCTTCTTGCTCGTGCTAGTTATTGTCTTTGTATTTTAATTCACTTCATTAAGATTTCAGGTTTGATTCATGTACTTTAGTTAGTATGTTTCATTAAGACTGTATTTAGATGTTTAGAGAACCTGATTCATATGTTTGTACTATTATATTGTTCGTCCAGGTTCCAAATTGTATATTTTACAAGTGAAGGTACTCGCGCCATGTACGCTATTTATTTCATGTGGATAGCGGGACGGCGTGCGTGTGCGTCACTTGAGGGCGCAAAGGAAAGGGGAATAATTGAAATAATTGTCAAACTCGTAAAAGTATGAAAAGTCTTAAAGGGTAAAAAATAATGGAACCTCAGCAGACAACATAATCAAAATCTATAAAACGCCCAATAATTAAATATGCCTGCCCAGCATGGATAAATTACAGCACCAAAAACCATTACTAAACTACAGATCATACAAAATACATTACTCACCACAGCATACAAAGTACCCAGAGCCACCTTATCAAAATTTATGCGTAGATACGCAAATATACAAACAATATCCGATAGACTCCTGCATAATTTACTAAATTATTTCATGAAAAACTAGGCAAAAAAAAAATATCATGTGTGAACTATATCGTTTCTGCAAACATGATTGAGATAGTCCTAAGCATCTCTCACAAGTAAATATTTATATTACAAATAAACATTTAATCAGGCCACCAAATGTTAGACTTAGAAACCTACGTTGGATTTAAGCTGATAAGACAGCATTAAAATGGTGGGTATATATATATATAAATGCTCTCTATTAGTGTAAGATTAACAAATGTGAAAAGTGCATATGGAACTGTTCGCCAAGTGCACAATTCGCAATAACGAACTAAGCGAAAATGTAGTATTCGCATGAATATACATGTAAGTATCTACATGGACTTTGCCCTGAAACTCTGATCCTCATGTAGTATGTATATTCGTATTCGACAGAAGCCGATAACATCTAACGGGAGGAGAGGGGAAGAGGTTATATGCACCTGATCCTCCCAGGTCTATAAAATCTAAACACTAATAACAAGAACGACAAGTGTGAAAATGAACAAAGTAAGGGGTTTTTGAAATCCCTTTACAGCATATCCGATAACTCCAGAAAGTTTCATGGTGATTAGAGGTAGGGAAGTTGGAAAACTTTTGTGAAGAACGAACAAACAGACATACTGACTTAAAGTACTTTATAATACAGATTACATCTTCAGTTTCTGTAGATAAATCCAGCATGTTTTGTCTTTCCCCGGAGTAAAAACAGCTAAAAAAATGTGCAATGAGAAAAACATTTCATTTCTCAGCCGTGTTATGTGATGAAAGCTCTTTAAGTAGTTCAACGTTGGTGTTTTGCAGTAGTACGTACAGTAAAGTAGCCGATTCGATCTTTTGGGATTGGTAAGATTTTTTTCACTACAAATCAATACACGATAATCTCAGAGAAGTTAGAGAGGATTTTTTTTATCACATTTCTTCTTGTAGCTCTTTATTTTTTTTTAACATCGGCAGCAGTCAACTAGAACACGTTTGATAACAGCCAAAGGTAAAAGCTTTATCACCTTGTAAAGATCTAATGTGACAGTATTATATCATAGAATTAAATCCACCACCTTTCAGTAGGATGAAAACGTATATGGGCAAACGATCATTTCTGTTTTTGTTGGATGATTATTTTCTAGAAATATAAAGACCTAGTGTTTTTGACCGTAAACTACATAAGAAGTTAAATTTGAGAGAGTTTATCAAGTAATGTGAATACATATTTTTTGCCACTTAAACGTTTATAATAATATTTAAAATTCACCTTTATTTATAAATTTCAACATAAAAAGATTTGAATTTACCATATGGTTGTGTAACTCCAAAAGAGTGATGACGTAGTTTGTTTGTCTTGTTGACAAATGACATTCTTATATGACAGGGGAAATGAGATGCTTGCTCAAATGTTAGGATTCATGGATTGCGGGCTGCCAAGGAACCGATATGTATGTATATCGCACATAATATTTCCAAATGAACATTGCTGTGGTTAGTTTAGATGGAATACGTGTTGTCGAATTCCTTTATGTCTTTTATACGTCAAATAAGCAATGAGGTTTCTCCGAGACTCCATACCATCATCATAACTACTTTTTTTTAAAAAACGTCATATAAGGATTTCCAGAAATACCAGTGACAAGTTGAATCGCCTTGATGTGTAAGACTTGTTTTTAGCAGATTGTTAAAGCTTGTCGTAATTCATAATAATAAAAGAGTCTGTTTGGTTGTTTGTAATTAAGCACAAAGCTACACAATGGGCTATCTGTGCTCTGCACACCACGGGTATCGAAACTCAGATTCTAGCGTTGTGAGTCCGCAGACATACCGCTGTGCCACTGGGGGGCAAAATAGTCTGTCTGAGTGTGTGTGACCGCCATAGCTCAAAGAGGAAAGAAGCTAGAGACCTGAAACTTTGTACGCATACTAAGGGGATTCTGAGGGTGTGCACCTGGGTATATATATATTTTTTTTTGGTTTGACTCAAAAAAGTTTTGGCTCATTTTTGCCCTATAGTTTTGCCCTTAAGCCCCGTAATCCTGCTTCCTGAAGGTATACAGAAAAGTAATTTTTTTTTTCTAATTCTCACTGAATGAACACTATGTGGAAGTTTTCTGCCAAATACTCTTTTTCAACATAAACACTGAAAGAAAAATACAAATCTGAGAATTAAAAAAAATTTGAATTGAACTATGTTTGGGAAGCGGCAACAAACAACTGGAAGAAAAATATGAATCAGAGAATGAAAATAATTCAAATAAAACACGGAAACACGGGAAATAAAAAATTAATCTGAGAAGCTAAGTTAAAATTATTTGCTTCTAAAAAGAGTTGAATTGAATTAAGTTCGGGAAATGGCAACAGACAAATCAGTTAAAGAATTGGCACATTGGGGTAGATATAGAAGTAATTAAGATAATGGAGACGCTTGACTGGTACATTGAGGCCCCTGTGAATCATGAGAGGACCTTAGAATGCCGCGGAGCGTGGGTATTTTATGCTAGTGTATAATAAAAGCTATCATAACTTGCGGCTTTGTTTGTTTTACATCAGATGTTGTAATTTTATGAAGCTTTTCATGAAGTAAACACATTTTTGATACGTATGGTGGGTTGCCAGAACCAAACACTCTATCTAAGTGTGTTCTTATTTATTCATTCTCTGTAAAAATATTATTTAAAAATTTATAGTTTATTTTTAATATTGATACATACACATACAGCTTCGCAGAATGTAAGCGATAAAATTACACTAGAAATACTTTATTATTGTTATCAATAATAAACAATATAGATTTTAAAGTGGCGTCCTCTGGTGGGTCAGTGGTAAATTAAGGCTAAATCCGTGGTTCGATTCCCTGCGATGAGCAGAGCGCAGATAGCCAATTATGTGGCTTTGCACTAAAAACAAAAATAACAACGTTAAAATGACATTTATTTAATACAGTCGCAATTGTGATGTTTTTGAGATAGTCAAGTATATTCTTTGTACCTCTCCACACAAATTAACACTGGGATATTGTTTGTTTGTTTGAAGTTAAGCACAAAGCTACACACAATGGGCTATCTGTGCTCTGCCCACCACGGGTATCGAAACCCGATTTCTAGCGTTGTAAATCCGCAGACATACCGCTATGCCACTGGGGGCCAACACGGGGATAGTTTTCGGAGTTTTTCTGTATAAATCTAGTGTTTAGTTCATGATGTCACCAAAATACACAGAGTATATATTACAGTATTTTATTTTTAAATGGATAATGATGTTTTTTGACTTAACTACAACAAAGTAATTGCTAAAACAGTTGAATGTTAAATAATTAGTTTTATAGGTGCGTTCGATTTACAAAATATTATTCATTCTTTGTGATAGTAAACAAGAACGTTCACACAAATAATGCACAAACTATTTATAATAACGAGTTTTTGTCTTTTGTTTTTCTACGGATAACGAAAAGACAACTTAGTATACCGTTCGTTGTGAGTACATTTGTTTGCTTTATTGGTAATAACTGTTGGATTGTTTCTAATATGACGCTTCCATTTTGTTTTCCTTCAAGCTGCACGCAAACCACGTGGTTTCTTGCAGCGTTGTTCTTCTTAGTACTAAAGAATAGCCACGTGTTCTCTAACCTATGAGCAGTTCAGCGTATTGAAAGGGGATACATTTCACTTGTGTGTGTATGTGTACGTGCGTATATATATATATATATATATATATTATTATTATTATCTTTACTATAGCACTTACTACAACTTAATTAATTCAATGCCATGTTGATATGACATTTTTTTATTGACTGACTACCGCTACGAAATATTGAACCAAACAGGTTATGGCTTCCGTAAAAGTAGTTTAAGTTGATATTGCTGTCTTTTTTGGGGGTATTGCCATCAATCAGTTTCAAGATGGGCCAAATTTAGGTAAAACTGTTTAATCATATTACTTTTTGATAATCTCGATAGTTTACTATGTGGATTTTGTATGTGATATACATAAATCACATTACAATTTTCCCCATCTTTCTAATGATACACACACATACAGAGATTGAGTACGATTTTGAAGCCTCACCACGTCGTTACAGTTCATTTTGCCACGCCCAGTAGTGCTTAATCTGACAACTGTGCATCTTGACGGTAGCCCTGCAGCGTAGTTTTCAATGCAAACGAACTCGTCATAAAAGGCTGTTATGTCCAAAGCACACTAATCCCCCTTTATTGCTTCCTATAATCCACATAGTGTACGAAGACGGTAGTTTTCTAACACCTGTTTCAACAGTCCGATCGCACGGAACTCCATAGGCACTGCAACCATACAGAATAGTACAAATAACCATTTCATTCACCGCTTGCTTTAGGTATGCGATGGTTGAACTGGTATATTATGGAAACAACTTGTGTACACGTAATTAACGTCGTTTTAACGTTTGTTGTAGTTAAGTCAAAAACATCATTATCCATTTAACAATAAAATAATGTAATACATCTCTGTGTATTTTGGTGACATCATGAATTAAATACTTGATTTTTAAAGAAAAATTCCGAAAACTATCCTGATGTTAATTCGAGTTGAGAGGTACAAAAACTATTTGAATATTTCAAAAACATCACAACTGTGACTACTAAATAACTGTTGACTGTTGCGTACTGTTGCCTTGGGTGAGTGAACGGCTTTTACAACTCACCTTTGTGTTCGTCGATTCTCATCTGTTACAAGACCTGCACCTTTATAACCATGGCTGGGATACGACTTCTTGCAAATATCTTTCTAGATGGTCCCTGTGTCCCAAGTTTATCCACGTGCTTTTGTTTTCCAATGCCATTAAGTACAAAGGATATCCCTGTATTGGAAATTCTAAATCCCCGATTTGAACACATCTTTATGATCTATGTGTATGAATATTTTGTGTTTGATAGGGCTGTAACACACCCTTTTTCAAAAGCGATACATTTTTGGTGACATTACACTACGTACGAAACACCAAGCAATGTTGAACTTGTTCTGATTTAACCGTTCCACCACGACTTTCTATAGGCTGTATTTGTCACGTTACTTGCTGATTTGTATGTCCAAAAGCGTTTTAACATAACGCATTCAGCCGTCTATATATGTACAAGTTGTAAAAAAAGAACAAAATGAATAAGCTAAAACAACAACAAAAAAATTTGGTGAGCGTTTTCGTCAATAATCTGTTTCAACTTCACTAATAAACACTATTTTCTGCCACTTTAATCTAAAAAACAAACATAAAATTTTAGATAAAATTCAAATGTTGTTACAACTGTATTTTCTTTGTTGAGTAAGTTTTCACACTGTTTGGTGAATATCTTGAATAAAAATTTTGGCATTTTCAACGTGAACAATACTTTATGCGACACCTGGTCTAAACGCGACCAGTTCACGTATAACCATTAATAATCGATGTGTTCGAAGGAAAACGAAGTTTGATTATAAACAAGATTATGACACTTATGATATACAACATTGTTTATTGACAAAAAGAGGACATGGATAAACGTTTCGGAATTCTATCAGATTCCATCTTCAGTATCTAAAGCAGAATAAAATGACTGATGTAAATTCATTTTATTCTGC
>NW_013665758.1:970193-991268 GCF_000517525.1 Limulus polyphemus
TCTTCAGTATCTAAAGCAGAATAAAATGACTGATGTAAATTCATTTTATTCTGCTTTAGATACTGAAGATGGAATCTGATAGAATTCCGAAACGTTTATCCATGTCCCCTTTTGGTCAATAAACAATGTTGTATATCATAAGTGTCGTAATCTTGTTTATAACCATTAATAATATACTGACCAGAATGAGAGCAGCCAAACAGGAGTACCCACCGCCACAAGAGCCTTTGTACGGTTTTGAACTGAGTAATGTATCCACAGTTTAAATGTCCCCTGGTGGGACAGCGGTAAGTCTTCGGACTTACAATGCTACATTCGGTGGTTCAATTCCCTTCGGTGGACACAGCAGACAGCCCGATGTAGTTTTGCTATAAGAAAACACACACACCCACAGTTTAAAGTACAGAGCGTGTTAAACCTTCTGATCCGTAATGCGACACGCTACCTGTAGGTGACACCAGTGGTGGCTAGTTTGTTTAGATTTTGTGTCGTATTATTGAATGGTGCCTAAAATTTGATTTGATTTTTTGTTCCCATGCTCTTGAATGCAGTGGACATTTATGCTTCGTTTGATAACCACCATTTTTTGTAATTTAATTAGATTAGTCTTCGATTTACCACAAACGATCAGGAGTAAGGATCTTTTCAGGTTGATAACCATTTTTTTTGTAATTTATTTAGATTGGTCTTTGATTTACCACAAACGATCAGGAGTAAGGATCTTTTCAGGTTGATAACCACCATTTTTTTGTAATTTATTTAGATTAGTCTTTGATTTACCACAAACGATCAGGAGTAAGGATCTTTTCAGGTTGATAACCACCATTTTTTTGTAATTTAATTAGATTGGTCTTTGATTTACTACATGCGATGAGGAGTAAGGGTCTTTTCAGGTTGATAACTTTTTTTCGACATTTCGTGTAGGACTAAAATATTCTTGTTGTTTAGCCATCAAAACTAGATCACTTTTTGTAGGCCTTGTTCTCTTTAAAAATTTACTTATTTAAAGCGTACTTTACTTATTTAAAGCATCGTATGCATCTTGGTGTGTTTATTTTAAAGTATTTAGTGACTGGAACATAAACTGATATTGTAAAATATCCTACAAATAAGTGTAATTCAAGAACGAAACTTATTCCAATAATCCTCCGAATTTGTTGCATGAAAAAAACTGGATTAAAAAAACCCAACAAAAACGGCCATAATGTTTAGTGATCAAACGAGGACAAACTTTGCTCATGTACTCTAATTTCTACGGAATTTTTCGCGTCACTTTTCTCGTAGTAATAAAGTTTCCCACTTACACTAGACCTATTTTAGTACAAACATGACACTCTTCTAGCTGGCAAAAGAATGCGCTAGATAGGGAATGTAATATCGGCTTAGATATCAAGAGAATGAGGTAAACGTTGCACTAAATTGGTAGAGAAGCTGCCACCTCTTTTGATTTTACCAGCGTAATTCCATTTTAAGGCGTGTAATGAAATAAAGAAACCTAAACCCATAGCAAGATTTTTTGAATTTTTAAAAAAGACCTGTAAATGGTTTTAATAGTAAAGTAGAAAGTAAATTATGTTATAAAACACGCAGTTAAATACGAATTGAAAAGCAGTATTATTTACACATCTTTGGACACACATAAGACCTACTCACGCACACACACACACACGTTTGTATATTCATTCATTCATTTGATATGTATATATATATATATATATATACCAGTTAAAAACAATATTAAGGTAGCCACTGACTAAAAGAAGGAAATTACACAATAACATCACAAAAATCCAGAACTATAAGAGATTGAATCGTGTGTCAAGGTAAAATACCCTCTGTTGATTAGACCTGGTATTAATTAATTTTTTTCGTAGTCGATTTGTAAAATAACTATCAAATGAGACCAAATTTATTTAACTTAGGGGGGTAAAAAAGTATTTATTTAAAAGGCGTGTAAATTAGAACTGCTTGATAAGGACCTACTAGTCTGATTTTTTAAATGATACGTATAAAGATTAATACGTGTTTTCGTTACACTGTGAATTTTGAAAACGCCTATTTTCGTAACTTCTGTTTTGGCTGCAATTTCATGTAAACTGTAGTCTTCTTTCGCCACAATATCATGCTTGGTTGAATCACAGATTCTAGGTATGGGCGACAGATCTGAAATTTTAGGAGTGTGAAAATCGGACGTTTTTCTATAACTATACTTGTTAAAGCGTTCAGTGCCAATTTTACTTGAACATTGCATCTTTCCCAGTGGGTTTGGTTTTGGTTGTTGTTAAGATCAAAGCTACACAACTGGCTGGCTATGCTCTGCCCACCAAGAGTGTCGAAACTGCTTTTAAGTATCGTAAGCCTACAGGCTTACCACTGAGCTACTGGAGGTGGGGGATCTCTTTTATTAAGACCCTTGCAGAGTTGTTCTATTATAGGTGAAAAGCTAGTTTGATGACATTATATACACATTGAACATAAAATTAATATCAAAAATGTCCCCAGGTACTGACGAGTTTACAAAGGAAAATATTCCCTATAAGAATTATATATGTTGCACTTTAGTCTAACGATAAACAAAAGTGTAAGGATAGTATTTTTCACGTCATTAGATACGTATATTCACAGAGTACACAACAGTTTTGTTAATTTTAACATCAGAAAGAAAGAGGACATAAAAACACTGCCTCCTTACCATTGATGGTATTTTAAAGCAACTTATCAAATAACAAGCCCAAGAAACAAAACGTTTCACATATAAAAGACAGACAGATAAAACGAGTGCAAAAATTAAAATGTGAAAATCTACCTTAGCAAAAGAAATTATCTGGCGAGGAAGGGCTCGCACAGCAGCAGGAATACGCCATAATGGAGGGCTGGAATATCAACTCCAGGGGTTTTAGTATCACCCCATGCAGTTATACGTTTGTAGTAAATTGCTTAACTTTCAGTTTTATTTTTGTAATTCCATTTCACTATTGCACTGGCTGGATACAGTGAATGTTACTTTTAGATGGAAGTCGTAGTGGGTTTCAGAACCTACACCTGCAACGTATTTTATTTTCTACATGTGACACTTGTGATTATATTTTATGTATTTTTCCGTTGTTTCATCTTGAGGTAATTATTTAATTTATGTCCATATGCTAATTAAAGTGCCAGTTTAGTGGTTATCGTAACAACCACTAAAGGTCTATCAAGACATATGAAAATAACTCTACTTACTGGATAAATAATTTCTAAGTTTGTTATATTTTTTATATAGTTTACGGGCTTGATTTTTTTGTAATTTTAAAAGCAGTTTAATGGTAATTAGAAGAAAAAAAAGTAAACGAACCATGGACCCTCAGGTTCACAGCCTGACACACTAACAACTAGGCCACGGTAATCGTGGGTGCCTATAACTGTCATTTATACTCTATGGGCAAAAGTGAGCATGACAACAAATGAAAAACTATACCCAATATGTACCGTACTATAAAATGAACAGCAAGATGTATATATTTAAACTAATATATTTCAAAACAGTACAATATTCAAGTAATTGCTGTATAAAATTGTAAAAAATATAATACAATATAAATATTAAAAATTGTCATATCGACTGTATATTGCAATTCACAAACATTTTCAATTTGTTTGTTTGAGTTCTATGAGCTGTGAGAAAATATTATGTTGGGAATATCAGTGGCGTATCCAAGGAGATTTCCTTGCTACCGGGATCCCTGGCTTTTTTTTTTCTCCTTTGTATTTTACAACAATACACAATAAATGATTATCAAATAGTGGTCAACTTTTATCTTTTCATCAGTCCCAAGTTTTATCTTTTCATTATCAAAATTCTATTAAAATGCAATTTAAAATCTAATCTTTAATTTAAAAAACTGGAGGTGATAAATTGTTTTCCAATTTCTTGTAATAGTTATTTTTATATGACCACTGAAACCTTTACTTGGACATACACCATTAGCGTTTGCATACTCCAAGACTTGATCATCTTGGATATGTCACTGAATATGTATTTCAATAAGCCTTTTTTTATTATAAAGTAAAATTTTATTGCCATTTGTTTAGTTTGCTCTTATCTTATAGTTGGCCTTATATAATGAAGGTAATCCTGGATACCCCATTGAATATGTATTTCAATAAGCCTTTTTTTTATTATAAAGTCAAATCTTATTGCAGTTTGTTTAGTTTGCTCTTATCTTATAGTTGGCCTTATACAATGAAGGTAATCCTGGATACCCCACTGAATATGTATTTCAATAAGCCTTTTTTTTATCATAAAGTAAAATTTTATTGCAGTTTGTTTAGTTTGCTCTTATCTTATAGTTGGCCTTATACAATGAAGGTACTTAAGGCTTAGGACAATATGGATCTAAAAGTAACTGTTCTTAATTCTTTAGGTTTGGCCTGGTGGTGAAGGTGCTTGACTTGCAATCTGAGGGTTGCAGGTTCAAATCCCTGTCACTGAACATGCTCGCCCTTTCAGCCATGGGGGCATTATGTCGTTGCGATCAATCCTTTAATCCCTTTATTCTTGGGTAAAAAGAGTAGTCCAAGAGTTGGCGGTGGGTGGTGATGACTAGCTGCCTTCCCTCTAGTCTATCACTGCTAAATTAGGGAAGGCTAGCACAGATAGTCCTCGTGTAGCTTTGTACGAAATTAAACACAAATCAAACCTTCAGGTTTTGTTCTGTTTACAGGGGCTGAGTTATTTTGCATCTTGAAAGCGTGAAATCTTTTGTGCTGTATGCTTGTCATTTCTTGAGATAAACATTAATGAAAGTCTTCAGCACCTCTATTTTCTTGGCAGCTCAAGAGTGATCATTTATATATATACAGGGTAGGGCAAAAGTCACTATACAGTTGGTACTATACGTTTGTTGTGGTTGATATTATATGGCTGGTACTGTATTATCGAAAGTTTGGGTTAAGACGGCACACTTTGAGAAAGGGTGTCATATTTTGTTGCTGTGTGCCCATTTTAGTAAGATTTTAGTCACAACCTAGACTGTTAGTAACTGTTGCCATCCAAAGCTTCAAAATTGAGATAAATTTTGGCTTTGGTTTCTTGGATTCAGACCAGGGCTTGAGCTGATCAAGTCATCTTTTAGTATTTATTTGCTTCAAACCAGTATTGAACACGACATACACTACAGCATGGGGCATTATGATTCTGAAAAAGATCCTTCTCCCCATAGAATTACACCAGTGAATTTTTAAACTTTTCCCAATTGAGCAAGCTTAAATAAATTAAAGGAAGCCAATGTCATTATACTACTTCTGCCATTCTTCATGGTTGAAACAGGCTCAGACAGCACAATAATATTTGCAGTGTTCTTTAGGTTGCTGTCAAACCCAGAAACCTATGTCAGAAGTTGAAAATGAGTAAAATAATTATTCGCTCTACTTATTGGCTTTCCATTGTTATTCATTTCAGTTTTGGTGCTTAAGGTACGATGAGATGCCGCCTTTTCTTCCTGGCTCTGTAGGGTGCCTTGTGGGCTGCAGCTTTTCTATAGAATCTAGTAGTATGGAAACGATGCTCCTAGAGTGTTCTGATATGAATTCCTTAATTGTCTTTAAACAACTCTCATTTACAGGTTTCGAAATTTAGATGACTAATTTTAGACTGGATAAGTTGATATGCCACATCAGCACACACACATTTCATGGGAGTGTGTGTGTGTGTGTGTGTGTGTGGTGGTGGGGGATGCCATTACACACAGAGGATTTGGACATCAGTTTGCAGGTTTAGAATGTCACTTGTACTACCAGTGCTACATCCATTAACGTTTCATTTTTTAAGTGGCTGCAAGCTGTCTTCGTTACTAGCTGAGAGTGTACATGTACTCGAATTCATAAAATATCCACAGTCACATAGTTGTTGTAAGTGCATTCTTAGATTCTCAATAACATGCTGTGTGAATAAACATTGATTTTATCACAATTAAAAATCTTGTTTTTCATGTAGTATGTAATAGAGATGATGTGAACATGACACACTCATAGACATACAACATGTAGTTTTACATTTAATTAATAACGAAAAACAACAATCTTTAAATACAATTTTATGCAATATTTAAGAAAGACGGTTCTGCCATCTCTTAACAATTTTGGAAAATATCTTTTAACTAAAGTTTCTGTTGTAACAGCTTTGTTGTCAGTTTATTTATATTTATATATGTGTCTGATGAAATAAAGATTGTTAACAAGCACCACAAGTAGATGAATTGAAAAACCTGATGTGTGTGATCATTGTATAATTTATGTTGTAGTAAACAGTTTATTGATACATAATTATTTTTTTCTATTTATATATAATTATTTTTTTCTCTTGTTAAGGTTTTATATTTGCATGATTCCTTGCATGATAAGTAAAAATACTTAAAGTTCACACATATCTTAAAGAACATTATTGATAGTTATTGCAGTACGTTGTTGGAAATTTTGTAAAATTATAACCTGCCTTAATTAAAGACAGATCAACGTTATAAACTACCGAAGTTGTTCATATAATTATAATGTTTCTCATACTGTGAATGTCAGATTTATTTTCATATTTTGTGTTGGATAGATTATAAGTATAGTAAGAAATACAAATAAAAATACATCCTGAAGAAGTGAGTATCACTGGATGAATATAAGCAACTAATGTAAAAGGTAATTTGTTAAACAAATTAATAAAATTCTTACCCGGTATGAGCAGAGCTTTAGTCACATTGAAGCATGTTTGACTCTATAATTACAAATGAGGACCCTACCTGTTTGTGAAACCCATTTTCATAAACTTTTTATGTGCAAATTACTTATGATTTGATTATAAGACCCCTAGTAACACAAAAGTAAACAAAATATTATCAATGCTGCAATTAATGCTACTGATTACTGCTGGGATTCTGTACATATTTTACATATAAGGTGAGTGATTTAACCCAATGTTTTGGTCAAGTTCTTTACACTGAGTGCTCTAATGTGCAAAAACAACAATATGAAGATTCTCGACATGATGAATATGTGTACCCCACCAATAGTGAATGGTACAAAGAGACACTACTAATTTGTTAGTTAAACTCTGCTTCACACATTAGCAAACTTTTGCAGTAACAACGTACTATATATATATATTTAAATATATTTTATTTTAAAATATAAAGCAGTTTGCTTATGTTTTTTCAAAGTAACTCACAACATTATGTAGATGTCAGATTTTGATCTTCATCATCAAACTCGTTAATCAGTCACATCAAGTACTTGATTATTCTCACTAGATGACTAAAAATACTTATAATGCTAAAAATCAGGTTTTAATACCTATGGCAATTTGTTATTATTTGAATAGTTAGGATAATTGAGTGTAGGAATAAAGGAAAACCTAATTTTGATTAGATGATTATTTTTGTGACATTAATTGATTCAATCACAATTTTGATTAATTGATTATTTTATGTGACACTGATCAATGTAATCTATACTCATAGGTAATAGATTATGATTGAGTTAATTGCCCAGCTCTAGTTATCACATACTTTTCATCCTCAGAATTAACCTAATACTCTTACAGAAAATATTTTTTGTTTTGTTTCTGTTCTAGGCACAAACTCCACTGTTAGAATGGGGAGGCAGTGGGGAAAGCTATGTAAGTGCAATCTGTGTATTATGTTAATGTTAATATGTTTTGTACACTTTTATTGTTATACCTTTATTAAATTTCTCTTCTTTTTAACACTGCTGCTGATACAAGATTATTACCATTATAAAAGGAACCCTCGACAGATATGGAAAAAACAAACATGGGAAGAACCTTGAATTAAAAAAAATACGAAGCTGTTACAGAATTGAGGAAAAGAGCTTTAGACTGAACCAGATGGAAATTTTAGTTTTGTCTTTATCTAGAAATGTTCTGTTTATGACTAAAAGCTAATTAAAAAATAGTTTGGTTTAATACTTCTCACTTAGTATCTCCCAATGTAAAGAACAAGATATAGTAGTCTATGATGGGGAAAAAAAGTCTTAAGATGAGCGCAAAAAGAGAAAGAGATAGACTTTGTAAATAAAACAGATTTTGATCACTGCAATAAATATTTATTTCTTTATCTGTTACTTGCTAGCCACTCCAGTGAAAAACAGCATAAGCCAGCAAAGAAAGCTAGCCTTCTTCCTTATTTTAGCTCAGTAAACTATAAGTATGAAAATGTAATGAAAAAAAGTACACAAAGAAGCAGATAAAGCATTAAGTTCATATATTAAATTAAAAACCTTAGTTTTTGGCCTAACTGATTATAATTGAATGCTTTACTTATATTTTTCAGTCTATTTTATTTCTCTTTAAATGTTTGTAAGAGGTGTTGCAAAATAAATAACACTCTTTCCCCCGAAGTAATGACGAATATCATCATTCGTGAGAAAACGTCATTTCAACCTACTCTTGGGTGTTTGACTCTTTGAATTTCATTTTTTGTGAAAACTTTTGAATCATGGTGCTCACAAGAACTGAGGTTCGTGTCGCATGTGCTGCCTTTGGGATGGCTCAGAAACAAGTCACAGACATGCTCCGAGAATTCAAGTCGGAGATTTCATTCAACAATGCACAGAAGTAGCATTGGAAACTTTGCTTGAATGTGAGAGACATAAATGTGGAACCTTGATTTGTGTTTTCACTGATGTGTTCACAGAGACAGCCACAAAAACAGACATGTTTGTTGCATTGCTGAAATCTTTTGCAAATCGATTAAAACTCAAGCGATATTGATATATGGAATTACTTTTTTGATTGAATTAAAATCTTATTTTACTTTGTTATACTCTCGAGGAAAAAAGTGTGATTTATTTGGCAACACCCCTTACTACAGAATATATATACTTGGAAATACTTGACATTTGTTATAAATTATTTGATAATCAGCATTATTTGTAGTTCAAAATAAGTGACTCTCAAGCTTGAATTTATGTATTACTGTTTTGCTGTAGCCAGTAAACACTTAGATTTATTTTGTTACTTAGAATAGATAGATGTTTATGTTTTTAATTTATATGCTGCTTTTGAAATAGCACTTTGTTTTTCACTACTGTTGAAGTGTCTTCAGACTAGATAAACAATTGAACAGGTAGTTTTGTAGTTTTACTTGATATTTCCACAAAAATACTTTCTTTATGTGGTACATACTTATTAAAACCTCGGATGGACAAGACTTTGAGAAATACAGACACGGGTTGTAGGCTTGTAAACAGTTTTTTGTATTTGTTTTTATATTGATGTTTGCAAATTATAAAATTTAATACAGATAAAGAAAGTGTGTTTCATTGTATGAAGAAAGTTTTCTCTTGAGTCATAAAATATATTTTTCAGTGTCTGTTTAAAGAGCAATAGACAAAGAAAACTTTGTAGAAATAATAATGCTTGTGCTGCTGTGCAAAAGACAGATAGTTTTGTAATAATGACATAGATGTAAATTAACATGCTATCCTAAATACACAGCTTCTGAAAGCATGCTAGACAAAAATATATCACAAGCGCTTTTTTTGTAAAGAATTTCATCTATCAAAAACTAACAGTACACAGGTTTTGACAGCAAACTGTGTTTAATGAAAGAGAAGTTACAAATGCTGATTTCAAATTAACTAGTAATTTATCAGTTTTTTATTTTAAACTCTTTTGTGATCAAATCATTAAATGTGTTTCTTAACATCAGCATTGTTTCTTTTCTCTTTTATAGACAAATGGTGAAGAGGACTGGGAATATGAAGAAATAACACTAGAAAGGGTAAGAAGAATATCCTTTGTATAATGATCATTTTTTGGCTACTGCTATATTGTCATAAACTTTAAATATAGATGAAAATGCTGAATAAAAAAAATAGTTTGTTTTAGTGTATCAGTAGTTAATATTATCATACCAATCTTTGAGAAGTTATTCATAATGAATAATGATTCATGCTAATCCATTCATGATGTCAGAAAAACACATTGGATCAAGAAGTCTTAATACAAAATAATATAGTTTTTTTTTATTATTTCATTCTAATCCATACAGCGCAGTATATTTTATTTATACAGTTCACTCTACATAGCTTAGAAATACTTTTTAGTGTGTTAAAATCAATATAGAATACATTCCATTGGATCTTTGTTTCTAGGGAGGAGCAGGGTTAGGGTTTAGTATTGCTGGAGGAATTGATAATCCACATGTTGATGATGATCCAAGTATTTACATCACCAAACTTATTCCTGGGGGTGAAGCAGCTGTGGATGGAAGGCTACAGTAAGTGCTTCTTATATTGATCAGCTGTTTCTAATTTGTATCTCAAACTTGTTCCTTCAATAAAGATTTAAATAAAACTTATTCAGAAGAACCTTACAATCTTCTCTGTTTGAGATTATTCTGTGATAAAATTATGTGTGTCAAATATGATATGTAAGTGTATGTGTGTGTGATATGCATCTTTTCTTTTTCTTTGAAAGTCCTCATGTTTTATCTTACATATTTCTAGTTTCCTAACTGTGCAGAAATGATAATGTTTCAGCCATATCTCACACTTAATTATAAAATTATTCTGAAGAAGAAACAGCAATCCTATTTCTTTAATGTTCATCTGTTTTTTTTTATACATACAGAGGTTTGAGTACAATATATTAAACAATTTTAAGTGTTCATGCCATATGACAGCCACAGCCATTATAAAACCCCATTGGAATAGAATGTTTTGGAAATACATTTTGACATTGTTTGGGATTTTATAGGTTATGTGATGCCACAAAAATTGATCACTTTTGGGAAGGGTATGTAACAGACCTTTCTGTCACAAAATCTTCATACACTCATACAACAAACATATGTTCAGATCAGTGATTTAAAATTTTCAAGACAGAGACATTCGTTATACTTAATAGTGTTGAAAATATAAATAATATGGTTTACTTGAGTCACCAGGACCATCAAGAAAGAGACCTTCAACAAGTAGTATCCCAGATATGGTAAGTGGCGTCTTGTAACAGGTGAGAATTTATGAACATAAAGATAAGTGGCAAAAGCCATCCACGTGTCTCAAACAGTAATACACAACATACTCAAGAGGGATCTACATCTAGAAACGAAGCCAGTAGGATATGGGTTCATCAAGATAAGGCTTCCAGTCATACTTCATGTTCAACCACTGCATACTTCAAGGAACTGGAGAATGAAAAGGGTGTTTATGCTATACCATACAAAAAAATACTGGTAAAGTTACTGGATTTATTATCTATGTATTTCTGTTGAAATGCATGCTGAGAAACTGTCATCCTCTTATACTTGCAATGAGCCTTTTGCAATAGAAACTACACTGCAGGGCTATTATCAGAATGCATGATTGTTAGATAGAGCACAACTGGACATGGCAACATGCACTGTAACAATGTGGCAGGGATCCAAAATCCTTTTAGTGAAATATACTCAACCTCTGGGTGTATTTATTTTTCCATAAAATAGTCTTCATGAAGATATAATGATATATAATATCCTTGTTCTTATCACGACATAGTTTTTATGATTTAATTAATGTGAGGCTTATTTCAAAGCCTTAAAAGAAACTTGGACATGATCTTTTTTAAGTTGATAAATACAATAAACATTCTATTTTATTGCAAACATCTTTTGCAGCTGATGACTGACTATTAGTAGCTTGCTGCCAAACTGATACTTAATCAGTGTAAATATCTTTATATCAAGTTTCACTAAATGCCAGTGTTGTGGTATACTGCCAATATTAATGTGTGTCCTTTAGAGATAGTTTTGGCCTTATGTTTAATATAAATAGTATAACTATTTCAAATCTAAATGATAGGTTTATCCTTAGTTTTCTTTTATTTTGCAACATATTATGCTACTATTGTATTTTGAAAGAAAATAAAAAGTGCAGGAAAATATAAATCTTATTGTTTTGGTGTGTGTGATATTTTGTTTTTCTTTTAGTTAATAGTTGTGTTACTTCTATTCTGAATCTGCTTTGTATTTGTACATATATACAAGCTTTTTATTAAGAAGAAAAGAAAGTAAAAGAGAGTCAACTTAAATCAACTTCTAAGAGTTGTCAGGATTCTAAAAACTGTGTGTGTGGTGAGAGGTGTTATCATACTTGCAGTTTAGAAGGATATTCATTTCAATCTGTGTCCTTCAAAATTAGGATATTCCATTAAGTTCAAGTACATATTTGGTTTATGTTAATTGTTTAATACTGAGGGCACATTTTCACTATAACATGATCAAAGTTGAGATGTGTGTGGTGAGAGGTGTTATCATACTTGCAGTTTAGAAGGATATTCATTTCAATCTGTGTCCTTAAAAATTAGGATATCCCATTAAGTTCAAGTACATATTTAGTTTATGTTAATTTTTTTAATAGTGAGGGCACATTTTCGCTATAACATGATCAAAGTTGAGATGTATATGTCAAAAGTTTTTGTTATTGTAAGTCTCAGTAAAGATATGGACAATACAATAAGGTTTTGAATTTACATGACTCTTTACTGATGTTGAATTATTGAATTCTAATATCTACCCATGAAAAACTCCCTTAAAACTGTATAATGTAATACATTTCTTATTTTCTGGTGATTCAGGGTAGATGACATAATACTGAAAGTAAATGAAGTAGACTTGGTTGATGTGTGTCATTCCATAGCTGTAGAGGCATTAAAACGGGCAGGGAATACTGTTCATTTGGTAAGTGATACAAGTTTCATGATTAAAACATTAAAATTATTTTCATAATATTCATAAAATAGCCCATAAGATGATCTGAGAAAGAGATAGGATTGATGTTTTGGTAAACTTGACAAGTTTTCTTCTGTTCTACTGCGGAATTTGAAATTATTGAGTCAAAACTTTCATTTTTATTTAGTAGCATAATAACTGTAGTGTTACAAAGTTGTTTTTGGAGCACCTTGTATGTCTTGATTTTGCAGTGCAGTGCAATATGCTAATATCTGACACCTTTTCACATCTTTCTCTTAAGTAGATATCGTTGCACAACTTAATGATTATTTTCCTATAGTTTTGACTTAATTATTTGATTACTTGCGATATAAATTACCATCCTTAGAAATCTAAATAGCTTTTCTCAAAGATCAAAATATCAATAGGGTAAAAACAAGCTATGTATTAATGCTAATCTGAATCATACTAATTGTTTGACTTAAATACTTAAAAAAATAGGTAGTTTATCATTCTATTTCAAGTCTCACTTGCATCAAATAGTTAAGCCATTATATGCCATATGTACATTTTTGAGACGTTTTATACTTCAAAGTCGAATGTTTTAAGTAACAAAGAATCTGTTACCTTTCATATATGACTTTACAAAAGAAGAGTTTCTAATTAATAATAAGTCTAAATATCAAAGTAACTTGTAAGTGTTATTCAAAGTAAAAGGCTTTAGAAAGATCATGGTCGATGATTCCTTTATATTTTGGCCCGACATGGTCAGGTGGTTAGGGTGCTTGACTCGCAATCTGAGGGTTGCAGATTCAAATTCCCATCCTACCAAACATGCTTGCCCTTTTAGCCATGGGGGCATTATAATGTGATGGTCAATCCCAATAGTCATTGGTAAAAGAGTAGCCCAAGAGTTGGTAGTGGGTGGTGATTACTAGCTGCCTTCCCTCTAATCTTTCACTACTAAATTAGGGATGGCTAGTGCAGATAGCCCTCATGTAGAAATTCAAAACAAACAAACAAACAAATCCTTTATGTTTTGGAGTGAGTAAAACTTGTATTCATAATTTCATGCCTTACTCTAGCCAGGCATAAAATTGCATACACATTATCCAACTTCTGACCATAGGAATAAGATGAAATGCTGTGTTTTTTCTAACCATTATCAATAATTTCTGATCAAAGCAAGCTACCTACATAGATCAAAACTGAAAATTAACCTAGTATTTAAAAAAGCTAATATAATATGTGTCTAACTAAAATGTCATAAAACAAAAACTTAATGATTAGAATGCATTGGTTCATCAATTGGACATGCTCTTTTTGGCAATAATCTCAATATCTCACAAGGTTCAGCCAGTTTAGGAGACTTAGGTTAGTTCTAAGTTCATAAACTATTCTAGCAATGCAAAATAATCCTCATAATAAAAGGGTAAGTAATAAAACTAAATGTATTTTAAGTACTAATTTTAACCAGTACTGCTAATGAAATTATTTTTAAAGAAAGAATAGAACTTACTTACAGAACATGTAATAACGAGCTGTTTACTTTGTGAGCCATAACTAGTTCTTTGTCACTTGCAAAATGTGACACCAATATATGCAGAATTTTATATAATCTTTCCTAAGAATGTCTGATGACAAATTAAAGCACATTAAGTGGCTCCAAAGGCCTGACTTTAGATTAGCTAAACATCTGAGTTAAATAGCTACCACACGTTAGAATTTAGCTATCGCATTGGATGGTACAGATAGTACAAAAAAAACGAATATTTATGTAGATAAACATAAAAAATAAAGGAATAACAAAATTGTGTAAGAAATAATACAATTATTAATATTCTATTTAAAATAATCAAGTTCATGTAATACAAAAAGACAAATAACTTACAAAAGATAGTATGAATTAATCTGACTGCAACCATCCCCTAGAGCTGGAAGTAGTAAATGGACCTAAACCCTAAGAACTGTCTAAGTATATATATATATATGTTTGTGTGTGTGTGTGCATAATTATATATAAAAGCAGTAGTGAAATTTGAAAAAGGTCAGAACAATAATAAAGCTTTAAACAAAGAAATAAGAAGAATGATTGATATAACTTATGAAATAAATTAACAGAAACTGATGTAAAGATCAATACTTTATGTGACATTACATCAAAGAAAGACTGACCAGTAATAAGAACATAACAGTATCTTGACTACACACTTTGTGTGCTGCATGATGCTGCCAAAAGATCGGTAAAGGAAAGTGTGTGATGGAGATGGCGTTATGTTTTTATTGATGCAGGTTCACACAAACCATTTATCTGTAGATCACACTTTGCAGCATAAGGTGTTACATACTAATCTAACAGAATTAATGCAACAAAGCTAATCATGTAATGTTATGTATAATATATATAAGGAACTGTTATACAGCTTGCATTAAGTATTGGGAGATAAAACTAACAATGGATGTTAAATTGCTTATTCTTACCTTAAAAAAACTAGTTAAGAAATTAAGATGTGAAAATTTTTAAAAGGTCATGGTATTTTCTAAAATTATTAATCCCATAATTGGTAGAAAGAAGATTGTTGAATTTGTCACAAAATTTAATAAATTTGGTGTTTAAAATGTGGTAGGAAAAACCTTATTTGTGAAAAATAGAAGTGAGTTTGTGAGCTATGCCCACAAAATCATGTAACGTTGAACAGTATTTCTATTATATGTGATAAGCTTTGGGTACATTAGTAAACACAATACCATAACTCATTAAGAAAGTTTTATTCAGAAATAGAAAATTTTAAATTAACAGCATCTGTTTTATTGAAAGTTTTAAACTGGAATGTTTGATTAATATAACTTATATTTAAATCCACCAAGGTTATTTGTTTTTAGTGAAAAATCATTTTTTTCCATAGTCTGTTCTGTCAGATAGGTTATATCACATAATATTTTATACAATGATTTTAGTATTATATGTTATTTGATTAACATTTATTTATTTATTTTTCAAATGTGCCTTTAACAATTTATCGTACACATTTCAGTTTGTGAAGAGGAAGCGACCTCATCAAAGTTATGTTTTAGCAATAGAACTAGTTAAAGGGAACAAAGGTCTCGGATTTAGTATTGCAGGGGGAATAGGCAATCAGCATGTAGTAGGAGACAACGGAATTTACATTACTAAAATTATGGAAGGAGGAGCAGCTCATCTAGATGGTACACTGAAAGTAGGAGATAAACTGATTGCTGTAAGTAATGTATTGATAACTTGGTATTTGTTGAATCAATGTCACTGGATATTTCATTGTTTTAGAGAAGTTTTAGGTAGAGTAGATTGTACTGGATTGCATGCATTTGCCTAGAGTGTAGGAGTAGATGATTTTTCAGTCTCTGTGCTGAAACTATGGAAGACCTAGTAGAACCACAGGTCAACAAATGAAAGAACACCAAGAAACCACAGGACTATTATGTCCTGAAAAATCTCTTAGCTGAAAATACTTGTCATGATTACAAATGTATATGATTACCTAAGTCTAATTATTAATTAGCACTATTTTGTCTTATTATATTATTAGTTTTAAATTTACTTTTTAAAATTTTTATTTAACAAGTTACTAATTATGAATTAGGTTTTTCATCCTATGCTTTTCATAATAATCTGCCACTGTTTTCATGGAAGTCCTGAGAAGGACTGTTTTTGCAGATTTGATCCTTGGTCTTTGTGGTAGAAAGTCTGGTATTTTATATACTCAACTGGAGTTTCTCCCATTAGGACTTGAATCAACTAACTATTTGAATATTTTCAAGGTTTTGGTTACTTCTGTGCTAAATTGGCTGTTTAATCAGTTATGTGGATGTAGAAGTCTTATTTTATTTATTTCTTTTGTATGTTCATATACTATTATTTTAGTATTATTCCAATTTATTGTATGTTCTTCTCTGGCATTATGTTCTATTGAAGACTACTCAGTATGTCTGAGTCTTCTAAGTCTATTATGCTCCCGAATTCTTAACTTTTGTTGATCTTTTTGTTTCTGCAATCTACTGAAATCCATATTCACAGGTTTTGTTGAAAGTGGTGTTTCTCTTCTCCATTAGGTGTTTAGGTACTTTGATATGAACAAACTACAATTGTATTGTGTCTTCTGAATTCTGTTCTGACTTTATGCTTTTCATATATCTACTTTATGTTTTCAGAGAGGACTCTGACATGGGGGATACGGCTCCATGTCTGTAATTGTCTTTCTGCATTTTCTTGCACGGCATTTATTTTCTTCTTTATCAAGAATAAGCTGGAAGAAAATTACAGCATTCATTGAAGTCAAAACAGTATTCAGAAGTAATTCCAGTAAGTTCTCATTAAATCACCCAAAGACCTAACAAAGAAGAAAAACACCATTTAAAAGATCCCCTTTGTATATGAATAAAAGAATTAATTACTAAGTTATAATTAAACTTAGGTGATATAGCCATATTAACCAATGACAGTGATTGATATCCGATCACCACAATCTTACCGTAAGTTCTTGGCTGAATGTAACTTCAACACTGACCACATCAGCAGCAGATACAATGGCACATCCTCAGCACAGCACAGTACTAGAACAAGATACACATTGTTAATTAAAATCAACCAGTCCACTTTCAGCTGTAACTAAGCCTAAACGTTGATAGAATTTAGACCTGTACCTTGTAAGCATACACACTACACAGAATGCACCACAAACCAGTGCTTGCAATCTGCACTTCCACTGTTCACAGGTAACACATTTACTGTAATGATGTCACACACCAACTATGAACAGGAAATCTTTTCAATTACACTACAAGACCAGCTATATATAAACCATTAATGCAGATTATTCAATAATGTGATAAAGGTCTCAGCACAGATACTGAATGTCATTCACTCCTGAACTTCAGCCAGAAACAGTCCATAAAACTAAAATCCTGTACATAACATTATGATTTAAAAAATGTTTATTATTTGTGTTTGATTTACAAAATATCATGCTTCAATTATTACATTGTATCATTTATTTTTATGTCTAAATTCTGACAACTAATTTTAAGTGTGTTTTGATACATATTTATAAAGTATAAAAGTATGTACCGATTATAATGGTTTATATAATCCAAAAAAGTGATTACATTGATATTTATAAAATATATAATTATTTCTTATTCTTATAACATTCAGTTCATTCTGTTCTATTTTCACCCAGCATCTTGAATTTTGAAGATTAATCTTTACAGCATTCATAAACAGCATTTTAATGATTTCATTCTAAATGTTAACTTTCACTTTGCTAAGTGACACTTAAGCAAGAGATTTCAGTTTTATACAAATCTAGGCATCTTTTTACTGCTGACTCACAGTTGTCAGTTTTTCTTTTTTACACACACACACATATATATATATATATATATATATAAACATTCACACAAACACTAAAAATATGCATATTTAATCACAAAAAGGTCCAATTCCTCATAGGCATAAAAATAATAGTCAGTCAACATAAGTTTCTGGTTTTATTCCAAAATGTTGCTTTCAGTTCTTATAGAAAAAGTAAGCAAGTACTTTTACATTCTCTAGTTATTTACCAGTCTCTCTCTCTCTTTTTTTACACCAGACCTGGTAATTCTGGGTTATCAAACTTTCTGCAAAATTTTTTTACTTTAGAAATATTTGGCACAGCTTTTGGACAGGAAACTGATTAGTAACTATACGGACAGGAAACTGATTAGTTACTATGATGTTGAATAGAAGTTTAGAAGTTTTCTTACCCTTATTTTTCTGTCTATAAATAATTGAAAGCTTTGGAAGGAAACAGTTTTTGATTTTGTTTCACAGCATAGATGCTATGATTGAATGTTTATATATATATATATACACACTGTTCTAAACAATTATAGGATAATCAGAATTTGAATACTGTGTTATTTTGAGGTAAAACTGACTTCTCTCAAGAGTAAAATAAGATAGGTCTGCCATATAACAGATGATTCAACCAAGACATATTATAGAGTGGTTCTGAAATGCCCTGAAACTAATTGAGTTAATGGAAAGAAAGAGGCTGGGCACAAATGTAAACAAATAGTAAAAACAATCATTATGTAATAACACTAAGACGACAATGTGTGTATCAGCACAAAGGACAATTGCTTGTACTTGAGAGTTATACATCTTGAGAAACTGTAAATTCTGTAAATATACAATATCATACTTGCACACAACAGTTAGCACTATCCATGTGACTGGTCATTCCTATTAGAATATAAGGGAAATAGTAACCTCGAGATATCACCTGACCTGCCATTGGAGAAAACTGCTGTCAACTTTCTTAGACTAGATGTAACTTTACAGTTATCTTCTCCATGGGCAGACCATGTGTTATCATTGATAACAGTGCAGAACAATGGGTTGTTAGTGGTAAAATAATATAACAACTTTCTTGACCATATTTTATGTGAAAACTCCACTTACCCAGAATAAATGAAAAATTTTGAATAAAGGGGTAGCAAAAAATGATATACCTCAATACTATACTCATGTCAATTCAAAATCACTATTATAAAGTAAATTCAATTACCCCCCTCTTCAATTTATTGTTATGTAAAACAAGGCACCTAATAATTATTTATATGATCAGAAATGCAAGTAAATGGCCATTCAACCTATACTGTGTATAGTGGTTTATACAATCTTGTCTGATTCGTTAGTTTGAAGTGAACTTATAGTTCAAAGTACTTGAAATTGCTCATGGACCTTGACTATGCCTTAGAGAATACATTTGGAAGTTTTATTTGTGCAGAGAACCATCAGACAGAGTGCCTCAATGTATCATTAGCAGAATGTAGAACTACATCAAAAACCAATTGTGCAATTGTTCGTACAACTGAACGACCATCATCCACAACACAAGCAGATGCCTGTTAGCTGATGTTTCTGGCTTGCCAGTGTCACAGAGTATATGCTTTGTGAATCAATCAGATGTTTACAGCTACAACAGGATGCTATGACAGTGTACAGGTAGCTAGAAATTGACTTCACTTAGTTGCCCAAGGAGATGTGTTTTTCTCATAGCAAGGTACAAGATAGCCCATCCTGCAATGGTGTCAAGAACATGTTTGGTAGACCAAAAAACATGTAAAGCAATTCTTATTTTTACAAATGAGTCATGCTCACTCTACTTCTAGATAACAGAATTATATCCATTTTCAGAGAATATGGAACCAGATAAATGCCTCATTTCAAATAGGAACATGATACATGTCATGGTGGTGGAAGTATGGGATGTGTGTGTAGGAAGAGGCACTGGTGAATGTACTAATGTTTACTTCTTTTGGTATGATACCACTAATATCATCATGATAGGGTCACATTATATTGTCTTTTTTGCCATATTCTGGCACAATTTTCTTGATTTCATTCAGCTTTATGAGTGACAGTGCTCACTCTCTGTATTAAACTAGTTGTCACATTTTGTAAAGAAGAAGAAAAAGAGATTGACTGAATGGAGTGGTCTTCACACTTAATGGAATTCAATCTCATCAGGCATGTATGAGATGCTCTTGGGAAATATGCCACATTTTATCAAATGATTACAGACACTGAAAATGTTTTGTAAACATATCTTTTTTTAAAGGATCTTAACAGCACTCTAATTTTAAGCATGCAACATCAGTGAATGGCTGCCTTTCATGCTTGTGGTGACTATATACTCCATGTTAAAGTAAAAAGTCATGAACTCTAAGCATGTAAAACCACATCCACCAAATGGTCATTTACAAGTATAAGCTGGGTGACCAGTCCTATGCATTTTAAATCACATGACTTATTATCAGCTTCCTAGTTTGTGTGAAAATTAACTGAGTTATAAGTTATGATATTATTTTATAACAGCGGTTTCACTTTGTAATAGTTAAAAAATAATTAATGGTTAATTATTTTGAGCAGTGTATGAACACATATACATAAATAAATAGCTTTTATACTATTGATTACATTAATTGTTAATAGGCAATTGAATCAGCACTATAAAACAATAATGAATTAAATATCTCATTACCATTATTGGTCCAGGTTGTCAACTTACTGTCAACGAATAATGTCTGTGGCAATAGCACCCAAATGTGTTGGAGATATCCCATCATCAGACAAAATACAAATGCTGATGTTAATCTAGTCAGCCGCCATGGAAAATCAAATATGTGTACAAAGCTGAGTGCTTACACGCACAACATTTGTATTTTGTCTGATGATGGGATATCTCCAACACATTTGGGTGCTATTGCCACAGACATTATTCGTTGACAGTAAGTTGACAACCTGGACTGATAACGATAATACGATATATATATATATATATATATATATATATAT
>NW_013665758.1:991745-997415 GCF_000517525.1 Limulus polyphemus
ATATATATATATATATATATATATATATATATTGTAACATGTTTTATATCACCAGTTTTTTTATATACTTGAATGATTTAATATATATATGAGAAATTACACATTGTAACAATTAACATTTTATTTGATACTCTTGCAATACTGAAAATAACAAATTTAGTTTTTTATTCATAGCAATTTTGTATTTAATGTAAAGAAACAATGCTAAGTTGATGATACGAACTAATATTTTCTGTATCACAAATGTATTTTTTTTATTGAACTTAAGTACTGTAAGATATTGTTGTTTATTGGATGGTCATTTCAAGTTGTGTAATGTTTTCATGATACATTGAATGATATTTGAAATAATATGCTATTCATTGTTTTTTTCTTTGCACTATAATATTAGGTCAATGACAGAAACTTAGATAATGTAACTCATGAAGAAGCTGTTGCTACTTTGAAAGCTACTTCTGACCATGTAGTCCTCACAGTAAGAAAACAAAAACCACCACCTGTGTATATGAATCACTCACTACCACCCCCACCTCCTCCTCCCACTCAACCTGCTCAAGAAAATATCTGTGTAGTCACTCCCACATCATGTAAGTATGCATAATCCAGTTTGAAACAAGGAATGTAAAGACAGCCACTAGATTCTGTGAACTCTTTAATGGAGATGATAGGAGCATGCTTCCCTAATAATGTACTTTTAAAGTTTTATTATGCATATAAAATAATGTTGAAGTTTGTGAAATATGTTAAAATGTTGTTGTACTTACTTCATTCTAGATAGGTGTTTTGGGACGTTGAAAAAAAAAAGCAGTTTCTAAAACTTTTTTTTCTTCTTAATAAGACCAAAAGACACTTTCTTGTGATTAACATCTGAACACATTTTTCTTAATTTCATTTTTACTAGTACACCTTCAGGAAATTACCCTCAATTACTTCTGTTTTCAATACACATAAGTCCACTAAGAATTGCATTTATATCTGAACACCTAGTAGACTACCCTAATCTTTCTGTTTGGAATATCTCAGTATATTATGAACTCCATGTGCACTAGGAATTTTGATCTTGAAAAAATATGAAAACTCTATAAATGTTTTCTCTTTTACTAGGTTTTAATCTTTTGCTGAATGTTTGTTTTAAAAGATTTGTTTTCAGAATGTGTAACTTTTACTAAATGTATGTTTTAAAAGGATTAATCCTTTACTAAGTGTATGTTTTAAAAGGCTAATCTTTTATTGAATGTTTTTTAAAGGATTAATCCTTTACTTAATGTATGTTTTAAAAAGATTAATCCTTTACTAAATGTATGTTTTAAAAGGTTTAATCCTTTACTAAATGTATGTTTTAAAAGGACTAATCCTTTATTAAATGTATGTTTTAAAAGGTTTAATTCTTTACTAATTGTATGTTTTAAAAGGTTTATTCCTTTACTAAATGTATGTTTTAAAAGGATTAATCCTCTACTAAATGTATGTTTTAAAAGGTTTAATCCTTCACTAAATGTATGTTTTAAAAGGATTAATCTTTTACTAAATGTATGTTTTAAAAGGTTTAATCCTTCACTAAATGTATGTTTTAAAAGGACTAATCCTTTATTAAATGTATGTTTTAAAAGGATTAATCCTTTACTAAATGTATGTTTTAAAAGGTTTAATCCTTCACTAAATGTATGTTTCAAAGGACTAATCCTTTATTAAATGTATGTTTTAAAATGCTTAATCCTTTACTAAGTGTATGCTTTAGGTCATTTAATCTTTCACTAACACATAGCATTGAATAGTTACTGCCTTTCACAAACTAGTTTTATTTTTTTTCTATCTTATTGTTTGAAAAGGGGTTTGCCTTCTACTATTTGGATACTATGAACAAAATATCTCCAAATGTTTATAGCCTAAATATATCATATTTAATTCCTTCATTACAGCACAGTATTCTAAATTTATAATAAAAAGTAACCATTACTAAATGCTGTTTTCAGAACTTGTTAATAGGTTGTATCTCGATTTATTTTTATATACTAATAAATAATGTTTTATTTCTTTGTATATAATTTTATGTACAAATTTGTAGTTTAAAAATTGAGAAACAATGCGATACCAATATTTCTGAAGGTTTGAATAATAACTTGAATCTTCCACAGTAAATATTCCTGTTATGGAATACTGCAGTGAAATGATGACACCCAAAGTGCCAAGTGAGGAAAATATAACAAGGTAAAACGTACATTAATTTATAACAGACAATAGTTGATGTTAATCAGGTTGGTAGATGTTTGTAGTATGTGTTAAGAGTCTTGCTTTTGTATCATTGGTGTGTGTGTGTGCTTCAATGGATTATATAGGGCAGTCTAAAGATTGTTCATTGCCATAGTAATATCTAGTAATAATTGCAATTTATCTGCATATTTTCTAACTACTGGTGTGTTTATGATTCTAAGATTATACTGTGGCTGAACATTTCCCACCAAATATTCAAATTGCTTTCCTTCCACAATAACATAATCTTGTCACCCTTTAATATAATACTGTAGGTGAAATTAAGTTTTCTGAAAAAGATTTCAAAGCATTTTTCTGGAAATGTCATGAAGCTTATCAAAACTGTTTTTTACTTATTTTCATTGAAAGTGACTTTTAGACTAAAATGAAGTCCATTTACACCATTTATAAATATAAGCAAGAAAAATCATAGAGATTGCATATCCTCACCCTGCCACTCCTTCTCGAGAAAGCATGTGTTTATATTGGATAACATCAAATTACACCTTTAAAAATTCAGAAAATCCTTCTCAGATCCAGATTGAAATACCCAAAACCATGAAAATGCCCTATCTCCCATTATAAAAAATACTTCAAAGTGATCCAGAATCTGGATTTGGATCCAGACCAAATTTGGGTGAGGATTGTCTCATACTGACTTCCCATCTTGTGTAAAATTTTCGTGTACATCAGTGTATTAGTTTTTGAGATACACGTGTAGAAAAACAGATAGACACACACACAAACCAGATTGAAATACACCCCCCCTCTTTTCCCCCACACCCCCTCTGGGAGTGAAAGTAAAAATACACAGAAATTTTTACTTATAAGGATTTCACACCCTGTATCTTGATTTATTTCAAAACGTTTTAACACTGTTACTTATTCAGGGGAGAAAGACTCCCATATGGAAAGCCACAGAATTCTTGTACCACATTACCAAGTGACAAATTGAGTTAACATTAACTAAAGTTTCTGACTTTTAACATCAAACTTACAATAGAATAAAATCAGTTTACTGTGACACATAATGGTTTTCATATACAACTCTAAAATTTCTGATTTGTTTTTACACTGTTCATTTTATGTTATTGCCTTGGTGTAAAATCTGACTAAATCACTCATTTTTGGTATAAAATGTAGCAGTAGTTAGGGGAGTTAAGTGCTTATTGAGGTTATTTTCGTTTACATTTTTGTGTGCAATGTCTGTGGTATTAGGGACCTTCTAACCTTTGAATTCATGGACCCACAATCAATTTAGTACACAAATAAAGGTTCAAAAATTTGGCCAAAAAATGAAAATAGGGGCTCCCATCTATAATTCTAAGGCTAATTTTACAATTAGCTGGGTTTGTACTTCTGAACATATAATTTATATGGTAAAAATAGCAGTAAGTTGACAGACTTACAGTTTTAATATCTGGTGTTCAATTTCTCATGGTTGACAGAGTACAGATAGCCTATTGCATAGTTTGCACTAAGAAAACAACAACAACAACATTAAAAAATATACAGTTGGTGGCGATTTTTAAAAATAAAATTGATCAAGTAATATATAAAACATATAGGTATTAAGGATTATAAGGTTTAACATATTTGAAATAATTTTTATTGTGCTTTTATAGACAAAACTTCCTATTCTCCTTTGACGTTTGTACATCGTCATTACAAAGTGCCTTAAAGTTACTTTGTGGTGTTATCTTGACAAGACAATCTAATCACAAAATGCAGTGTAAGGTTATAATGTAAGGCAACCACAAATCTCCTGTCCGGTTCTAAGTATCTAATGTTGCAGAGAAATGGAACTGTTACTAAAATGATAATAGTACTGGCTAAATCTAACCAAAATAAAATTACTTTTATTTTCTAAGTAAAATAGAGCTCATTATTAGCGTCAAGTTTATATGTATGGATGGGCCAGATTCTTTATAGTAGGTGTCTGTGACTAGTCGGTGATAAATTTCAACAAACAGCACACAATCTATTTGTTTTAAAATGATATATTAAAAGAAGTCAAACGTATATACAAATGATTGTTATGCAGTTGGATATCACAGTTGTATCCAGAGCTTTAAATAACTATCTCATTTTCATCAGAGTTCACACAGGCTGGTTCAGTTACTTTAGAACACCATTTGCAAAGACAATTTATTCTCCTTGCTCTGTTATTACAATACGGTCTGTGATAATTTCACTTTAAAATCACCACTATAGCTTTGGGTTACCACAGTTGTATCCAAAGCTTTAGAATAATTGTCTCCTTTTCATCAAATTCCACACAGGCTGGTTTGATTACTTTAGAACACATTTGACAAGACAAGTTATTTCTTCTTTACTCTGTTATTACAATAAAATTTATGATTATTTCACTTTAGAAATCGCCACTATATGCAATTTATGGCTAAATTTGCAATCACACAGTCTAGATCTAACTATCTATCTGTCTAACTCGAACTACATTTTCGACACGTATTTATAGCCCGACTATATATAGGCCTAGAACGTTCCACACACTACGTGATATTATGATGCAATGACACTCAATTAAAACAACCAGAAAAACTTAGAAGGTTCTAATATGCGGAAACATCTGTTAGCTGAGTTCTTGCGCAGATCTTTTGCTACAACCATACATAACCTTGACCCTAAACAATTGTTTTTGTTCTCCTTCGACATCAGCAGCCTGTTTACTAATGTACCCCTGGCAGACACCATCAAAATTTGTGCAGATACTTTGTATGGTGGTGAAGTTCAGTGCCCTCCAATACCTAAGGACCTGTTTATTGAACTAATGAATACTGCGACACGTTCGGTGGAATTCAGCTTTAATGATATCATGTATCAACAGATTGGTGGAGTCGCCATGGTTTCTCCTCTTGGACCTGCCTTAGCCAATATTTTCGTTGGTTTCCTCGAAAAAGAACTATTTAACAAAGTTACCAGACCTGCTGTTTACTTCCGCTATGTAGACTACACATTTGCCATTTTTAAAACTGTTTGTTTGTTTGAAGTTAAGCACAAAGCTACACAATGGGCTATCTGTGATCTGCTCACCACGGGTATCGAAACTCGGTTTCTAGCGTTGTAAGTCCGCAGACATACCGCTGTGCCACTGGGGGGCTTTTAAAACTGAACAGGAATGAGAGTGTTTCTTACAAAACCTAAACTCGTTGTACTCGGCTCTCAAATTTACTTTCGAAAAGGAACAACATAACTCTTTACCGTTCCTAGACGTCTTAGTTGAAAAAGATGTTTGTTTTGTTTGTTTTTTTGAAGTTAAGCACAAAGCTACACAATGGGCTATCTGTGATCTGCTCACCACGGGTATCGAAACTCGGTTTCTAGCGTTGTAAGTCCGCAGACATACCGCTGTGCCACTGGGGGGCTTTTAAAACTGAACAGGAATGAGAGTGTTTCTTA
>NW_013665758.1:998253-1002421 GCF_000517525.1 Limulus polyphemus
CAAGTTTTGTACACCAAAAAACAAAAAACTTTTCACGGTTCTAATAACATGACGCAATAATACAACAATCGCCAATTCACAACAATTGAACTACACAACGTAGGATTCGTAAACAGTTGCGTAACCAAACTTGCGATAAACTATTGCACTTAAGGATAACTAAATTTAACAATCGCGCTATACTTGAACGGAAACAGTCGTGTATATATATATATAACAGTTAGCTGCTTTTAAAGAAACTAGTGCTGCTTTATAGTTTGTTTTTGTTGTCTTTAACTAATTTAAAGAAGAAAATTTGACTTGGTAGTGGCTTGAGTAAATTACAAGTAACTAGTTTGTAGTCTAAATTATATGTTTTTCATACAATATTAATGATTAATAGTTTCAGTTTGAGTTTATTTTCTGATTAAATATATTTTATTACTAAAATCTAAATACATTGTTAGATTAATAATACTTGGAGAAGGTTTGAATCGGTAATGAAGAAAAACTTTAATATAAGTTTTTCTTCATTAGTCATTCAAGCCATCTCCAAGCATTATTAGTCTCAAAGTGGGTTCCTCGTCATCGAACATTGTTAAATTGTTGGATGTTGATTTGAAGACTAAACCTCCTTTATCGTTAAAACTTGTGTACTTGAGAATGATCGCAACCAGTAATCGAAACGTCGTCCTTGTTCAAAACGTAATATTCCTTAATGTAAAATCTGTAACTTGTAATAAAATTATACTAATAATTGTTTGAGACTGTAAAACGAATTATTTTTATTTTAGATATTCTTCTCAATACTGGCACATATACACATTTAAATTTAATCTTTGAAACGTATTTTTAGATTGCAGAAAAGGTAGAGCAACTCCAACTTAATTTTTTTAAGCGTGCAAGGCATAAGAACTTTAACTACGTCTTCGCGTGTAATAGGAATCATTAACACCCGTTGTGGAATAGTGTAGGTTAGGGCTGGTGATCTGTTTACACAGATGTTCAGCTATTACTATATCCTGGAGCAGTGTTGAATGACCTATATTATATATGTGTTTAGAAACGGATGTTAAAATCCAGTGTTTACGTAATGTTGACTTACGCCGGTTCTGTTGGTGAAAGTGGTCACGAAAAGAAGGACAGTTAGGACATAACGGGAGATAAGGACAGGTGGAGAACACCTTGTAAGTTCTGTTACTTTCAGTACTGTAGGCGCTGTACCACAGTATGATCGTTAGGACATATAGAGAACGCCGTTTAGGTATTGTTAAATTTAATACTATAGGTGCTGTACGGTAGTACAATTGTTAAGATAACCTTTTCAGACTCTTATGAATTATCAATGGTCATTCTACGTGAAGAATGTTAACCTTCCACTTGTTAAGATAACCTTTTCAAACTCGTATGAATTATCAGTGGTCATTCTACGTGAAGAATGTTAACCTTCCACACATAACTATTTTGTATGTTATTACCGTGACGAAAAACTTACACTTTTTTGATATGTAGTTAACGTTAAAATTAAAACACCTGTAGCAGGAACTCTTATTTTTATTCAGAAAGTTTTCGACAAATTATTACATACTAATGTGTGGCAACACTGTGCAATTAAACTTTATGAAGTTTCGAATAAAAAATGTTCTTCAGAGTACACACCAAATGTGTACCAGAAACAGTGTTTAATACTATATTTACTTTAATTATATGGTGTATTTTAGGTTAAAAGCATGTCTGTTGAGCCATAATTTACTGGTTTTCCTGTAATAAACAAAAATATAAATTGGTTGTTAGATATGTATTTCCTCTTTGCCGTATTTATCAGATTGTGGGGGAAAAAAATCTGTTTGTTTGGAATTTAAGCACAGAGCTACACAATGGGCTATCTGTGCTCTGCTCACCGCGGGTATCGAAACCCGGTTTCTAGCGTTGTAAGTCCGCAGACATACCGCTGTGCCACTGGTGGGCGGAAAATAAAATCTCATATAATATGCTACCAGCATTTTATGGTAAACTAGCTGACGGTACTTGGTAAGGAAGCAAAAACTGTATAAAGGATAAGGTTAATTAATGTTCCTCTTCCTTCGTTCTTTAGCTATTAAATCTCTAATGACCTCATTAGAGATGCTAACTGCATATCCTGCTTTGTGGAAGGTAGTAATTGACTAATATCACTGATTAATTACTCGTACCTTTAAATTCAAAGCTAAAAACTGTATAAAAAAAGTGTAAACGTGCCCTATTACAGAGGCTTTTTTATCCCCTTTTTCAAGCAAAAATCCGAAAACAAAATAACCCATGTACAATGTGGGACAGTTAGCACACAAAATTACGGTAATGAGAGAGCCAAATCTATGTGATGGATGCTAACACACCCCTACACACCTAATGGATTACCTTTACATTGAGATTACCTTGATGGTGTTTTCAGTATACATAGTTCCATTCTTGTAAAAATTAGAAGCCTGATAGCTAGGGCGTTCGACTCGTTACCTGCGAGTGACGGGATCGAACCCGTCGCCGAACAAGCTTTGTCTTTCAGCCGTGAAAGCATTACAATGTGACGGCCGTTGGTAAAGAGCAGTCCAAGGGTTGGCGATGGGTGGTGCTAATTAGCTGTCTTCCCTCTAGGATATCACTTCATGATTAGGGTCTGCTAACACAGATAACCTTCGAGTAATTGTGTGTAAGATTCAACAGAAACAAATAAACGTCTAGAAATATGCAATCCAATAGTGTAAAGATATCGTATGTTTTGGAATATCCGTGTAAATTTGTCATGTTATTTCTTGTTGCTATGACTGTAATTTACACAGTAATAACTCATAACAGGTACGTAAAAAACTACCAATAATCTCAATGTACATTTGTTTTTTACTCGCCGATGTTTCGTTTTTCTTTGTAGTCCGGTTATTGTAATGAAATTATTTTTGGAAGTAAACGGTGGCCTTTATCACTTAATTCTTACAAGTCGTTACACTTCAAGAAGGGAAGGATAGAAGGGCAAGTTTTCCAAAATCATTTCCTTCCTCATTTAAGGTTACTTGTGTGGGTAATCAAATCGAACGTGACATTTGTATGTATGTATGTATTCTCTGTTGTGATTTTTTTATGGCTCCAAACTTCGTTTGGAGATCGAACATGGGATAATTGTATGTGAATGTCATACTATGTACATAACGGAGAGAGCAGTGCGCTTCGAAAAAAGTACTCTGAAAACAATGAAATTTCGTCAAAGCCCCAAACTTTTCGTGACTTCTGCTAGCATGGACCTGAAATCTATAATAAAGCGAAAGACTTAATTCTACTTGATGTTTCATAACGCTATACAACCTGGATGTGACCTAGTGGTTAACGTGGCGAACTGTGGACCTAAGATCCTTGGCTCGCGTCCCGTTGTTGCGAGAAAAAAGCGCTATGCACTTTGGAGTCGTGGTGCGCTACAAGATGATGGTGAAATCTCACAATTCAATTAGAGTAGCTGTGGGCGTTGTTGACTAGCTTGGCTACCTTCCCTTTAGTTTATTATATGTTAATTCAGAATTAAAGAGGGTTGGCGCAAATAGCCATTTTGTAGATTTGTATGAATATTTGAAAAAAAAGTCAATATTATATATTCGTTAATTTATGAAGATAATGAATTTTGGATCTCTCCAAATTGAATATAACACTGCTGAAGTATGTTAGCAAGATTTGATTTTATATATATAATATACACACACGCGCACACACACACACACGCACGCACACACACACACACCAAGAGGGAGAGAGAGATGCAAGTGAACGTGTTTCATATAAAAAACAATAATGACGTGAGACAAGAGTCAGTGAGCTGTTGCAGACCATAGTTGTGAGTTGTTATGCACTAAGTATTGGTAGTCATATGTGCGATAATATAAACATTTCCACTAACCCAACTTAAAAAAGTACAATGCATATTTATAACAAACCTTTTTTTTATGATACCTGGATAAGGTTTATCATCTTGTGAAAAGGTAACCTCAGATTGTAACTTTTATCAGAATGAATTTGTATATATATATATATATTGTTTATTATTCTCTGCCTTGGTTGCTAAGACAACGTTTTCATACCGTAAGCCTATAAAAGAAAAGGTCTTTTGGCTGCTGAAATGTTACGTGTGAGCACTGTAGATTTGTAGCCATTTTTTTGTTGAGCCCAACAG
>NW_013665759.1:0-9070 GCF_000517525.1 Limulus polyphemus
AAATCCGTACTGTTAAATTTTACATTTTCAGCCAACCTTTTCTCATACGTCCTTTTATATGTCATAATTTCCTATTTCGCCAACTTTCTCGATCTTCTATAATATTCTAAATCTCCTGCCATAAATGTTTTAATGAACTCCATTTGTCAATATTTCTGTAGATACCACATAAAATCCAATTTGCCCTATCACCAGCAACAGCACAATAGTACAAAATTTCATATTTCAGCAAGTACTTTATAAATTTTATATTCATATCTTGTTTTATCATAGGTTATTCCAAAAGTTTGGAAAAAAAAAAATAATGGTGTTAATTGTTGTAATGTTAGCTGATTTCATATTTTTTATAAGAGAATACGTTGATATTAACTTTAGATTGAGGGTCCTTTAAACATATAAAAGGTTTTCAGAGGATACTAGTGGGTTAGTAAGTGGAAATAAACAATATACAAAAACAATTTAAGTTTATAAATAGAAAGAAATACAGTAATAATTAGCTATGATTTTCGGGCTAGAGGGAACTGCTAAATGACGCCAGCTGATGTTAAACCTTAACGGTAAACAAAGGTGTAGGCCTACGAAGTTTAAAATCAGAGCATAAGAGTTCGGTTTAATAAGTTTTGTTTATTATAAAAGTATGTGGTACTGGTAGCAAAAGCTGAACTTAAGTTCTGCCAATGTAAAACCTTTGGCTATAATAGTTTAGGGTATCGCAGTTTAAGGAATTTTGATTTCAAAAGAATAAAACTAAAGTAAGGCTCTGAGTCTGAAGTGAGGGTAAGGTTAGTACTATTACTATTCAAACATGTAAAAAGTTTTCAGAGGATAATTAAGATTATTACAAATGCATAACTGCTCCAATTATTTCATTTTGACAGTAATTAATACATGTGTGTGTGTGTGTGTGTGTGTATCTTCTATAGAGGCAGATAAGTAAAACACTATCAGTGCAAGAAAAGTCTTATTTTACCGAGTTAAACTTTAATGGTGACAGTATCTGAGCAATTTCTTACTTACCAAAATCTACAAGGTCTTTGATAATGTTTTACAGGTTGTGAAAATTACCTATGCATTCCCTGTTTTAAAATTCCACCCATAACTGCTATAAAACATTGAACAATGAAATTAAATTGCTTCAATAATAAAGTGCTACAAAATTACTTGTTTCTGTGTATCTAATGCTTACCATTAGGTTATTATCACTAATATTCACACCAAATAAATACTACAAGCAAAGACTTATCAGCCAAATTTGTAATATGTAATGTCAAAACTGATCAACAGCTATGGCTATATATTATAAAAGAAGTATATGACATATTGCTGTACATAACAGTGTGTCTCACTAAATTGAGAAGTCTATTGAACAGTTTTTATAAATAGTTTATTGTTTATTACTGAATTTGTTAAGAAACTCTTTATAAGGAGATCATCTCTTCTTTTATATGTGATGGTGAGGCATAGCAGTCATTTATGATGTACCATGCAAAAAGATTTTATTTTACTGAATGGACAGTGGTGTATAAGATGAGTTTAATATTGAGAATTTAAAGCTATGCATTTGGGATGTGGAAATCTGGTAGACATAACTTTTGTGAAAGAGGAACATTAGTGTTTTGGGGCAAAAATGATTGTGTAAATTTTTATAAAGCCCCTGAAGTATTCTACTCTATGTTTAACTATGGTGAAAAGAGAAAACAGTTTTATTGAACCTCTTTATAGTCATTTTGAATTTCAGAACAGTTGTTGTTGCATTAACTCTTTTTAAACCCATACTTTTTTGTGTGTTCTGCCAGAATTATCTTCCTGATGTCCTAATAATTACCCCATACCTTGCATGGTTTCCATTTCATTTATAAAAGGTGAAATTAACATTGTTTGGAGTAGTTCTCAGCCACGGAGATATAAATGTTATCGGATGCTGTTACCGTGTGATGGGTAAATTGGGATTTTGGGCTGGATGCTGGTAGCATCCACTCTGGTATAAGGGGTTAAATAAGTGTCTTTTTAGGTCTCATAAGGAATACTGATTAGTGTTTGGTTTTGATCCCTTACTGCAGAAAAATTTCAAGATGTTGAAAATAATTCAATGATAAGCTACAATAATGATTCCTGGTTTAAGTCAGTTGTGCTTTAAGAAGAGAGAGTTTTGAAGTTGTTTTCTCAGGAGCTAAATTAAGTTATGGAGTGACTATTTAGGTGTTCATAATTATTAGGTATTTATATTCTTGCTATAATTCTAATAGTAGAATTATGAGGTAATAATACCAGGTTTCATAATTTTTTCCCCACTTTTCAAGTGTTGTGAACTATGCAGTAAATGCTGTCTAGTTCTAAAAGCTAGAGTGTCTCTAAAATAGATTTGTATTATTTTACTCATCCATAACTAATTAAGAGAATGTTATTATTTAGATAGATTTTTCTAAATTATGGCACAGGTGTTCTATATATATAGTTAGTTGATATGTTTGTTAATAGGATGTAGAAAAGTTGTACAGCTGTACTACCTCTAGGCTAGATAAAGATTTCATTTCACAGTGATTATTCAATAAAAGATTGTATTCACTTAAATGTTTTTCTATGTCCATGTCTTTGTGGACCTTGGAATGAGATACCGTATTTTTCGGAATATAAGACACACCCTTATTTTGAGGACAAAGTTTTGTGGGAAAAAAGCTACAGTAGCATTTGAAAGATTTTTATTGAACAAAAATTCAATTTGATACTTTAAAAATTAGTATATCTATTGTTCTAACGACAAAAGAGCTCAAAACATCAAAATAAGTAAATACCGTAAATCAAGAAAAGATTTACTGTTATTTAGTTTGGTTCAAAACCTACAAAATCCTCATTGCTTTCACTGTAATTTATTTTTTTATTGTTTAGGGAGCATTATAAATAGTTATGTTTTCAAAAGAAAAAAAAATACTATTGTTATAAATAACACATTCAATTGAACTAAACTATGCATGCCTATTTAAAAATATTTACACATGGCTTGTGTATATCGTATATATACATATATATTATTCAAACTATCGGTGTATAGGATGCAAGCAGATTTTGACATCAAATTTTGGGGTAAAAAAAAGTGAGTCTTATACACTAAAAAATATGCTACCTATCTAGTTATAAGACAGATATATCAGGTGCAAGTACTACACTTGATCTTGCTACTGCCAAGTAGAAACAATGGTGAAAATAGACCTAAGATTGCTTTCAGCACTTGGGAAGAAATGTATGACTTCCATGCCATGCTGTCTGTGTAATGTACTTGCCAATTTCGAGAGTCTTATAAAACTTATGGTTAAAAGTACTGTAATGGGAGTGATGTTTCATCTACATGAATGTCATGTTGGTTTTTTGGTCACACGTTTTAGGCTGTAGCTGAGAACTTGAGAATGATATTCTAGTGCATCAAAGATACAAGCTTGAAATTTAATCCAAAAAAGTGTACATTCATTATGTATGGAAATGGAGCTTCTTAGTCACATAGCAGGGATGGAGTATCCAATAGTTCTGCAAAGATTGCTGTGGTCAAGGGCTGGTTCCAGCCTGTGAACATATGAGAAGTCCACAGCTTCCTGGTCTTACATGATACTGTTGTTGATGGTTTGTGGCCAGTTTTACCGTAATAGCAACACCACTGTCTACAATGAATAAGGCTGATACTCATTTTGTATGTATAATGGAATGAGAACATGAGTTCTAGTTCTTCGATCAAGACATTGATGTTGGTTTACCCTAACTAGTCTTGTACATTCATCCTGGATACTGATACCAATGCCACTGTTAAGGAAATTGGTGAAGTTTTGCTATAGGTGCAGAATGTTATGGAGCATGTAATCATATATGCAAGCCATACACTAAGAGCTCCTAAATGCCGATACCATACAATAAAGAAGGAGCTGCTGTGAGCCCTAATTGTTTCCAGTATTGAAAGGCAAGAGACATTATTGCTATTCCACTTGCATAGTAGGAAGCTCACCATTCAAGTGAATCATGTATCAGTGAAATGGCTGATAAACTTCAAAAATCAGAAAAGTATAATTTGCGAGTTGTATAATGATCCTACAAGAGTACAGCTTTGTAGAGCAATGACTAAGTCAGCTGCTTTGAAATTCCAATGGATTATCTCACCAGTCAGTAAGAGCATGTTTGTTTGTACACGTTGAGATCTTTGGAAACTGTGCAGTGGGAAAAACCATTACAATGGCAATGTTAATGAATCATGTAGCAGTGGAGGGACACCAAAAGTGGCCATTTGGGAACTTCAGAAGAAGCAACAGAAGTACCCAAACATAGCTTGATCATTACTCACAAATGTTGTACTGATACACCTAGCACTTATATAATGAGTTATAAAAGTAGGATGGTATGTTGTACTGTTTTTATGTAATGAGTTACAAGAGCAAGATGATGTGTTCTACTGTTTTTATATAATAAGTTACAAGAGCAGGATGGTGTGTTTTACTGTTTTTATGAATCGTAGAGATGTGGTAGCTGACCCATGAGCACTAATTGTTTCCAGTTTTGAAAGGCAAGAGATACTTAGAACTTTGCTTAATGCAGAGACTGGAAGACACCTGGGAATGTTGTGCAAAGTCACAAATGTATGGAAGCAATTTTTCTAGTCACATATGTAGCTTCTCCCCTAATAAAGATGGTCTTCTATCTGCATCTAAGAGAGGTAATCAATATGTTCTAACTGTTATCAATTACTTCACTAAGTTGACCAAAGTTTATCCATTGCTTGATCATTAGTAAATATTGCACCTGTAATTTTGTTTTTGCTATGATTATATGTTGTTTCAAGTGGTTATATGTGCATCTCAGAATGAGAGAAATTAGACCAATTTGTGTTTATGACTCCTCGTAATGCTGTGTTATCTGTTTACACATCCTGCAAAGAAGTATATTTCAGTTTGTTATATGTTAAGTGTGATTTTAATCTTTTTTTCAGATATTTGTTTTTGATAAAAATGAACTCCCAAGAAGAAACATTAATGAAAAGAGATGACTTTGTGAAGGATGAACTAGCAATTTTACTATCAGAAACCAACTACAGGAGAAGATGCTTTAGAGTAAGTAAATTAATACATGCCACACACACACACAATAAGAAAATCACCCACGTAAAATACACACACACACAACTATTTATGAACATTTACAGAAAATTTATGTCTAGGTATAATTATTTTAGTTTTTGGCACTGGCTTTTCATAGATTGAACCTGTTTCCACCACACAAACTTAATTTTATAATGAATAACCATACATAAGTGAATCAAGAAAGCTGAAAATTTTTCCTTCTGATCAGTACATATTTGCAGTTTTCAAGTTGATAAGTCACACTCATAAAAATAACTTTTGTTTTGTGACAGATCTTACAAGAAGAAAATACTATTTGAACAAGTTCGATACTGTTTGGCTAGTCATAAAACAAATTGTTGCCCTTTACTTTAAGTAATAAATTCCCATTAAGTATGTGGGAACATGTTTAACTAGTACATTGTCTTGAAACTCAAAAAATAATGTCAAATTAATTTTTTTTTCATGCTCTTTATAAGTGGGTATCTCAGTACAAGTGCTACAAATCAAACAATGCTACTATTTCTAAACTGCCATTTATTAATGATATAAATGTTGCTTCTCATGTATTTCCACCTATATCTTACTTCTGTTTTCTCATTTGTGTTAGTTTGTGATACAGATTCAATCAGTAACTCAAGAAGTGATTGTTCATTTCAATTTAGGCACACACTTAAAGTATATTACAAACACTTGCAGTCCACCCTAACTGCTCCCAATATTGCTTGCCTTCCTCCTATAACAGCTGAACCCATTTTCAGATGACCTAGATTTTGTTAATTTTCCTCCATCTTATCATGATTGCCTTCCAGGTCTCTACTGCAGAATTTGCTAGGCCTATTCCAGTTGTTTTTTCTCAGACACATTTTACTGTATATTCCCCTTCTCATGACATTGTTTCATGATGATCTGTTTGTCTCTCTTTTGAGATTGAGTACTTGCAAGCCTCGCTCTATATAGGCTTTAATTCATTTTGCCTTAGCTTACCATCAGACAGATTTTCTTTTTGATTTTATGTCATTTGCATCTCTGTTAATCCTATCCATTTTATCCCCTACCTAGTTTTTTAGCTTTGTTTTACTCTATCGACACTCATACAGTTAACTCGTATGTCTTGTAGATCACAGTGGAAGTTCTTGTAGATTACTATGGTTCATCCCATTCTGATATCCCTCAATGCTTATTATTCTAAGGATGTAACCAATTGCTGGGTTTTGGATTGTAGTTGACTTACTGACAGTACAATCCTCATCCTACCTCTTCGTGGATGTCGGTTCCAGCGGCATGGGTTTTGGATGTAGCTGACTTGACATGTACGATCCATCGCACCCTAGCCACTTTACATGTAGGTGCACATCCTTTAATCTTACTCAATTTTATGTTTTCCGGGATGGAGTTTAATAAATAATGTATAGTTTGGATCACTAAGCTGCCATAGTTCTCTCCCATTTGGATGTGCTCCTCCATCTTTCCCTCCATGTAACATCTTTTCACAATGGGCGAAGAGTATACCTGGTTCAGAAGTGGTGTGGTCTCCCACATATGATCTTTGATTCCAAAGATCTCCTTTTGGTGAGTGTCCTTTGGACACTTTCAGAGGATGCTTCTTTATTTCCCTCATCCCGGTCCCTCCACCAATTCAATTTGGAATTCTAGCTATTTATGTGAGAGGAGGTAATGTACTGTATCGGAAGTTATAATTTTCCTATTCTGAAAATGTACTTCTGATAGGAACTTACCTTCTCTTACACTTCCCACCCTTCCTCCCTAATAAAAAACCTGTGCTTCCATTTTCTGCCCACACTCAAAGTAATAGTTCTGTAAAATTAAATAGAGGGAGTGACATGCATTAAGAGAGTGTGTTGTACTCTTATTCATGGAGGTTTGTTGCATTGGAATTAATCATTTCCATAATGGGTGGGAGTTTCAAGGCTTGTGGCATGCACAAAAAAATATTTGGCATATAGAGGGTAGCACTGAATGAGAATAGCATTTATGTGAGAGGGGGTAAGTACCTATCGAAAATACATTTTCAGCATTAGAATGGCTTTTCAGTAGTAATTACTCATTTTGCCATGGGCATCCTTTACGGTGCATGTCATGTAATTTAGTGAATTACATTCAAAATTTAATTAAACTACTTTTTGCTTGTTCATGTTTTACCAATTAGTATAGCATAAAATCATAGCTAATAATCTATATTTTAATAGTATACAAGTTTTAAGTTCTTAATTTTATAAGTCAATATTAAAAAAAGATCCATAATTTTCCCTAGTGTTAGAAATGTGACATTTTTAGCTGTGGCAAAGTGGCTCATAGAATGGATCTGAGTTTTTCAAGTACAGTCTTTTAGCTCATAACTCTGTCATCTCTTGATCAATTTAAGATCTAATTACATTTTTGGATTCAGGAGGTCAAACCCTTTTGATTGATGTATTTGACCATGCCCAAGATCACATAGATTAATTTACTCTAATCCTGCCTAAAATAATTTCAATTTGAGGGTAGACTGGTAGAGATCCTGATGAGTAATAAAATTGAATCTGACATATGAGTGCCCCATGCTTGGTATTGCTGGTGCACAAAAATATAGCTAATAAAAAGGAAAAAGGCCTCATAGATTAATTTACTCTAATCCTGCCTAAAAAACTTCAAGTGCCACAGCTATTGAGGATTCCCTCTTGTTTCTTTAGGCATCCTCTCTTCTCTAATCTATTTATCAACCTTCCAAGAAATATGAAATTTAACGTAAATTCTTATTAATATATTGTCATCTCTCAGATAGTTAATATAGATAGTCAATAGTTCTCTCTTATGCTTAATACTATAATATTATAACCAATAGAAAGTCATGGTTTTAATCTATCAAATGACGTATTATATTACGTTGTTTACTGTACAGAAAAATTTTAATTTCTCTTTCAGTACAAGCTTCAATCCCATGCAAAACACATCAACTAGCTTGCATGAATATGTAATGGCTCTTGTCGCATAATTAAAAACCCAGAAAAATTGAGATAGTTATGAGACATTGGCTGCTTTTTTGCCTATTATTATTCTATGTTCTTTGGTGCATTATTTAATTAAATACAAATTATTTAGCATACTACTACCATTAGTATAAAAAAAGTAAGGTTAAGTGTCACTGACAGTCAACAGCAAATAAAAAGAAGACCCAGGTAAGTAAAAAAAAAAATTATGTAGCATACTACTACCATTAGTATAAAAAAAGTAAGGTTAAGTGTCACTGACATTCAACGACAAATAAAAAGAAGACCCAAGTAAGTACTTTGTTTCTTGTTTTTCATGTGTATTCTTTATTTATTATCATAAAATTAACTAAAATGTAAAAATAGGAAACTCTTTAGGTTAATTAAGGTTAGATTAGGTAAACAAAATAATAATAATTTTTCATGAGGCATGCACCTGACCAGCCTGGAGTAGCTCATGGGTAATGTGATTCAGTAGCCATAACGTTAGCTGCACATTCCCCAAGTGACTTACAACTTATATTATAATGGTGACAATAGTACTAGTAGTTAAACACAGTTCAAAGCACAATCAACCAATAAATACTGTTATGAGTTTAAATCTACTTAAGATGAACAAATGTAGTTTCATATTACAATTTCAAGTAATTCTAAAAGGAAAAAAGTGTAATTCAGATTTATATCAATTTTTTTTTATTTGGTGGTTTATGAGGTCAGTAAAATTTACCAACCTTGTTTAGTTAGCGTAGAGAAAATACCAGATAGAATATAAAGTTTTACTGTACAAAAAAAAACATTTGAAATGTATTTAGGAGGTTTTATAGATTACATAAATGACATTTTAGATTTTTGAGATGAAAATCATTTTGCACTCGGACTGGTCAAAAAAAGACATGATATATATATATATATATATTCACAAACAAATCTTCAATAAAATACATCATTAAAAAGAAAAATTTTTTTTTTTTTTGGTTACAAACGTAT
>NW_013665759.1:9737-25741 GCF_000517525.1 Limulus polyphemus
ATGCTTTTATATTTCTTAATACATTAATAATCTACTTTGTATAAACATGAAATGAGGAACAGTCTATTATATAGATAGAGGTTTCTAATATTTTAGCTAGATGGTGTATTTTAATGTAATATGAAATATTCCTTGAGGGAAATATTTAGGCAATAATGTAAATATATTGTAGTCTCAGTTGCATATTTTCTGTCATTGATAATCATACTATAATGGATGTAAGGTGTATGTCAGTATCTATGCTTGTAATAAAAAATCCTGTTATCTATTGAATGACACCACAAACAAAAATTCATAAAAAATTTCACACTTTGGATATTCAAGATTCATACAATTAGAAAAATAACTGTGATATGTGCAACAACTATTTCTTTATAAAAGAACATAATTTTAAATAAAAGTATTCTCCTCACGATAAGCACATGACTTTCACTAGGATTGTACATGAGAGTTTGATTGTATCTTTATTGATGTAATTTTTGAATGTAGTACTGAGAAACTGAAGCCCTTAAAAAACTTATTTTTTCAATAAATGGTACCACTTTTAATATATATAAACAGATGTTTAAACAAATAAGTAAAATTGATTTCAGCATTTTTGAAAGTTATAACTTTATCCATTTTATTTAAAAACAGATTTGTACCCACTTCCTGGAGTCTTTCCACCAATCCTATTTAATATTTTTTTTTAATGTGGCATTTTTTGAGTTTAAAATAATGAAATCTCTTCCTGAAAGTGTACATTGCTTTTGCACTTCAACAAACGATACTTTTAGGGATGCATTGATATGCACTTTGTATGCTCCATAAAGCATTGGGACACCTTAAAAGATAGCCATAAACCAGAATAGTACACTACACTTCTCATAGGGTACAATTTGGGATACAGCCATAGAAACCATCACAAGGTGAGAAAGAGAAGTCAGAAGTTTCCGATCAGTTTAATTTCTACAATGGGAGGGTACCATTGCAATCCAATTCAACACGTACATTCACACACACACACAAAAATTGTAGATTGTAGAAAATACATATATGTTTAGGTGGTTTTTAAAGTGAGGGGACAGATACATATGACATTTCCCTACTGTACTACAGGAAAGCTAAATATTATCATAAAACATTAACCATTTGACTGTGGCTGCTTTAAACGCACATGAAATTTTTGTGAGTCATACACTGTATACACCACACTCGCATTCAACTGCCCGGTGTGGACCATACCCTGTATGGTGAATCAGCAGTCAATGGGTTAAAACTGGTGAGCACCTTTCAGGTGCAAAGTGCACATCTAAATTACATATTTCAAATTTTAATAAACATTTGCAATTCTGCTTCAACAGTTTTCAAGTCAAAAATATTTGAGAATTAATATCTTATTTCAATATCAAATTAGGGTAATTTGCTAAGAAAAATGAAAGCAATTTCAAACTTGCATTTCTGCATAGACCTGATGGCTCTTGCTTGTAAACATAGCACTCTACAATTTGTTTAAGAGTTTTATCCCATCCCAAAACAAAATTTTATATTTGCTAAGAAATTATTATCTGTTGTGAATATAATAAGCTATTTCTTGTTGGGTATTTCTACTCTGAAAAGGGGAAAAAACAAGGGATGTCAATAACCCCCTACACAGTGCATAAATGGTTAATATGTACTTTGTTTGTTTATTTGTTTCAAAATGACTTTCCACAAGAAAGTTTCATAAGTCAGTTTTAGTAGTTGAGCAATGAAGTATGGAAAATTCTCACAAACCATGCTGAGGATGTATTCCAAGAGGTAGTAGATTCATTACTATGTATTTCAGTCATTTAAGATTAAGGTATGAACATCAGACTAATTCCTAGTTTGATCACTACCTTGGAAGTATTTATTCAAATTGCTCTGTAGTTTGAGTTTGTTAAGGTTGCAGACAGCTCCCTCTGGAATTAGAAAAATCAATAGGATAGTTGGTTTGACAAAAAGCTTAATTTATGTGAACATTTAAATTAGGTAAGACTAATCTTGAGATTTTAGTACACTATCCTAGTTGTTTTAGTTTTGCTGTAGACTGCAAATTTCAGTTTAATGAAAAGTTTCTATTCCTAATAAGAAACTTGACATTTGTAGAGGCTTAACTACATGGTAGTCAAACTACCAAAGGAAAGTCTTGCCACTTAATAATTAACATTAAACCCAGAGTTATCATTATCCAGCCAGACATCATTTCTAAGGTTGGGAAATTTCCTTCTTATACTTATTAGAAATAAAGTGGATTGATGTGAACTGCAAATAATCAGGAAATTCCAGCCAAAGAAGAGCCTAAGGCCATAATTGCTCTAAGAAGTTTCTCTGTGAATATACTGTATTGTTTCTTAGATATAGGGAAAAAATGACATTTTTGGAGTTGGTTTCAGGAAAAAGTGTGTATGTTGAGATTTGTCTTAATCTTTTGATATTTGTATGTGACAAAGTTATTGTAGTGCACTTTGTGGAAAATTTTAGACCTAAGTATAAAAATTATGAATGTTAAGAATGTTTAGATTAAAATGAAAGAAACTGACAATATAAGAGTGTCTTTACAGAATACACATAAATGTAAATGGCCCAGAATACATTTCTAGGATCTTCAGGCAAACAGCTTAAATATATTATCTCTATTTCATTGAACAAAATAATGAATCACAAAAGCCATCTTTGCAGACAGCAGCATTTTAAAGTATTAATTTGAATAGGGCATTATATGTAAAAATTGAAAATACAGGAGACTATGAAGTACAGTTTTAAATGATACTGTCAAAATTGCTAGGGACATTAATTTCTACAAACTTTCTGCAATGTGAAATCCCAATATGATATCTTACCTCTTCTCACAAAAAGTTTTCTTGATGCAAATTTTCACTTGCCACTAGCCTTGATACTCCCACTCTCCCTCATCTTAATACACAACTTCCCTGATTTTGGTCTCCTGTTCCTCATCCTTTGGTGGGAGCAGTCGATGCTGTCATTCAGGATTGCCTAAGTTGGTCCCTATATACATATCCCCCTATTTGTTTCCTACCCTGTGTGTTTGCCATAATTCAGACCACTCCATGTTGTGATCTGTTAATGGCTCTGTATTGGATGGCTCCATCATGGTTTCCTCTGTTGCATCCTCTTTTGTTGTCACTCTCTTCCTTTATCTGCAACATCCTACATCTGCCCCTCTTCAGTGTGCATCACCCATCCAATTCTCGTACTCTGTCTTCATGTGGGACTTTTGTTTGGTCCCTCACCTGAAGGGCCAGACTTTCACAGTATGTATCATCCTTAGTTTCCCATCCTTCATCCTTGGTAGTTGACCAATGTAAGTGGAACACATACTGTTATTAGTCTGTCCAATGGAGTTATCATTCTTCCCATCTTGCTGTTCCTTCCATAACAACCTTTTTTGACAGGGGCCTTTTCGGTTTCCTCTGTTGAGGGTTATAGGGCAGCATTATTTGCCACATTTCCATTTATCAAATTTGTTTTTTTTTCCATTGCTAGTCTTGTCCATGTTGTTTCATTCCTTCTACATTTCCCATCCTCCCCACCCTGCTTCCCTCCCTGATTGGAACCTCATTGTGATCCTCCATCCTCCATTTAACCCTTTGTCTTTGTTAAATTACCTTTTCTTGAATTCCCTGTTCCTGCTCATGTTGGCATACAGATGGCATCATTCTGATGTACTCATTGTTACTGATCATAATGTTTTGTTTCCTAGTTTCTATGTTCTCCTTTCCTGATTTTTTCCTTTATGCCCAAAACTTTGACTGCTGGAGAGGATAATTCTACTGTCATACCCATTTCCCTTCCCTCTGTATTCCACCTTTCTGACCATTCCAATCCCAACTGCCTCCTTTGCCTGGTCAGGGTTCTCCAGTGTTATATGACTTGTACTGCTCCCTTCTGTGGTTCCCAATTCTGTTGGTTTATTCTGTGGAATCCTAACCTCTCCTATTACTTTTCTCCCATTATCCTTGTAGGTTGGATTCACCAGTTTCTTTGCCTGGCATATTTTCCCTTTCTCCTGATAATTATCAGATTTGTCATGTTTCTTCTCATCCATTCCATCACTTTACCTTGTTCCTGGCTGCACATTTCCATCTTCTCTTGGAGGACATCATCAGTGCTGGTATGTGGATCACTGCACATACCTGTCACCAATTTGCTCTCCTCTGTTTCTCTGTTAGTGTTAAGTACTCCATCCTATTTTTTTTTTTTTTTTTTGCAGCGGCCTTTCTAACATGTTTGGATCACAGTCTGTGGCAAGTTTTGCCTGATCAGGTGTACTTAGTCCTAAGTCCACACTGTAAGACCTGTAATCAAATACCATGTTAGATTATTATAACATTGGGTCTCTTCCTACCACGGTTTTCATGTCCAGTTCTAGATCCTGCCAGGTGTTTGTTGATCAACTCCATCAGTATGTTCTCTATGCTTTCAAAATTCAATGTCATAACACATTACCAGGTCATATTACATATTATACTCACCATTAAGATGGGGTGTTCTGCAGAACTGCTAGTAGGTATACCTTGTGGTCTTTTGCTTCATGAATATGTTCATCCTGGACCGTACACTCATGGACTAACATGAGTAAAGCGGACAGGGATAGCTGCCAATCTTTGATGATCCATGGCATTTGAGCCTCTTCCTACCTGATGTCGACAAGTGTTGGTTGATTAACTCTAGTTGATGTGAATGCTCTGCTTTTCAAAATAGTATACCACAGTCACCCATTGCACTGTCTCCAGTGCTGCAGTCCTCCAGACTGTCCAATGCATTATATCCCTCCATCTTCTAGTGGAGTATAGGAGTCTTTACCATTTAACCTTTTCCTAGCTGCTGGTGTTGTGGACCATGGAGGCATGTCCACCCGAGTGTGCTGAATACCATTGAGTTGAGAGTGGATTGATGGCATTCTGCAAGTGTAGTTGGCATGACACCCTTTTGTACTGTGGACCTGATTTTCAATTCCAGGTATTGAATGTAGCACTCCACCCTATCTATATATATATTGCACTTGTCTCTCCGGCTGAGGCACCATCCTTCCTACTATCTGCTGGATGCTGATTCCTGGTGGATCTGGTGTTGGTTGAAGCTGGATCAGCCACATAAGTCCTCACATGTATTTGGATGGTTACCTTACTCCTACTGTGAAATGGATGATAAAATTTCAATGCCACCAAGTTTCGGACTGGAGATGCAATCCCTATATAGCCATCCCTCATCTTACCATCCCCTCATTGTTGGTTCCTGGTGGATCTGGTGTTGGTTGAAGATGGATGAGACACACAATTTCCCCCAGTATACGGTTGGGTACCATCTTCCTTCTGCAGACTGGTTGATAACTTTCCAGTGCCTCCTGGTTTTAGACCTGAGCTCTCCACCTTCCTACCGTCTGCCAGATATCAGTTCCCAGTGGATCTAGTATTGGTTGTGTGGGAGGTGCATGCCTGTGGAGGCAGATTTTTAGTATAGAAGTTCCTATGCCCTGCTGTTACCCATTATTTACGTGAAAGATAGAGGACCATCTTCCTACCATGGACCTAATGTACAATTCCAATTGTCGCCAGGTGTTGGTTGAGGTCAAACTCCCCTTTATGGTCTGTTGTGCCCTAGCCACTCTTCACTGAGAGGTCCCTTTTTATTTCTGTACTTTCTTGGGTTTCACAATTGTTTTCGCCCTTTTGGCAACACATTACTAATGGGCAAAGAGTATAGCTCTGGTTCAGAAGTGGTGCAGTCTCCCATGGGTGTGTTGTTTTTAGTTTTTTCTCACACCCATGGTTCTCCTTTGGTTCATCCTCTCACCAGCCCTCCACCTGTTCATTGTGGGATTCTAGCTTTTTATGAGCAGAAATAAGATATCATATCAGAAGTTAACATTTTCCTAAACTGAAAATGTATTTCCAATAGATACTAACCTCCTCTCACATTTGCCACCCATCCTTTCCGCTTCCAGTGTGGTTTGGTGTGTTCTAGCCAATCTTGAAATGGTTAACAGCTGTAAGATTAGAGAGGGTGCTAGTTATGATAGGGATAGTCACACTCTTATTGGTGGAGGGTTGCTGCATAATCATTTGCATGTTAATATGCAGATATCTCACACTAACATATGTAAGGATAAGTGGGAGTATCAAGGCTAGTGGCAAGCAAAAATTATATCTTACAACTTCTCACAGAATAACTTTTCTTGATTAGTGCTGCCTTCTATCAGCACAAATTTTACATTCTCATCACTAGCCTTCCACCTCCCACTTCAGCATCTCCACATGCAAATGATCATGCAGCAACTCTCCACCAATAGGAGCATGACACAACTCCTGTCAGTGCCCTCTTCACAGTTGCACTCATTAATCACCTCTACAGACTTAGCTTTTCTTTATTATTTATTTAAATGTTTTGGAATTATGAAAGGTTGCTTTTTTCAACTTTTCTTACTTTTTCAGGGGTCTTTTTAGCTAGGTTGTTGTGGATCTCACTCTTTAGCAAGTGGTGCTTGACCAGGTATACTTTTTTTTTTTAAATATCCACTGACCATCCTGTAACATGCTCGATGTCAATTATGTTATCACCCTTCCTACTTCAGACCTTGTGTATAACTCCAGATGTAGGTTATGTCTTCATTTTATTGTCATCTGTGCCTAAACAATTACATTGCAGGATTGGGTTATGCACACTTTTGAGATTGGGTGTTCTGTAAGACTGCTAGTAGTTCTCTCTAGTGGTTTTCTGCATCATAAATATGTTTGTCCCAGACCATACATTTATGGAGTAACAGAAGTAAAGCAAAGATTGCTACACATCTCTGATGCTCCACGGCATTGAGACTCTTCCTACTGTGGACCTGATGTACAATTCCAGATGCTGTAAGGTTTGGGTTGATCGACTCCATCAATGTGGTAGCTCTGCTTTTCAAAATAGGGTTTCACAGTTATACGTTGCACTGTCTCTTGTGATGTGGTCCTCTGGACTCTCCAATGCATTTTACCCTCCATTCTTCTAGTGGAGTATGAGACTCCTTACCACTTACTGTTCGTAGCCGCTGGGTTGGTGGACTATGGAGGCCTATCCTCCTCAGTGATGAATCATACCACTCAGTTGAGACTAGAGTGGTGGCATTCTGCAGGTATTGATGGTGTATAGCACTTCCTACAGCGGAACTGATGTACAATTCCAGATGCCACCAGGTTTTGGTTGTAGCACTATGCCATATTACTGTCTATTTATATAACTAATTGCTTTTTTCAACCGTGGCATTCCTCCTTCCTATCATCCTCCAGAGGTACATTCCAGGTGGGTCTGGTGTTGGTTGGAGATGACCTGGTCACGATTACAATCATATGTTGATGGTATGACAACCTTACTACCGCGGACCTGATGTAGAATTCCAGATGCCACCAGGTTTTGGTTGAAGCACTCCATCATATCACGAATATATATATATATATATATATATAATTGCAGTTTGCCCCTCATGCTGAGACATTCCTCCTACCTACCATCTTCTGGATGTACATTTTCAATGGGTCCGGCATTAGTTGGATATGGTCCAGCTAAATAAGTCCTCATGTGTGCTGGCCAGTATCCCTTCTCCTACTGCAGACTGGGTGACAATTGCCCACTCACACAAGGTTTTGGACTGGAGATGCACTGCAGGTTTATGATCCCTCTTCCTACTGTCCGCTGGATGTCAGTTCCCGGCAAATCTGGTGTCGGTTGTAGCTGGACATAGCACATTTTCCTGCTTGTACACAGCCGGGTATCTTCCTCCTACTGTGGACTGGAAGTACCATACCAACTGTCGCCAGGTTTTGACCGGAGATGTTATCCTGCCGATGCTTTCAACCTTTCTACTATCCACTGGATGTCGATTCCCAGCGGATTTGATATTGGTACTACTGGAAACATGTGCAAGTGGAGGTGGATTTTGGTACAGAAGCTTGTCTTCTCTACCAATTCTTACTTCCAGGTGAAGAGATAGGTGATCCTCTACCTACTGCGGATCTGATGTACCATTCCAGATACTGCCTGGTGTTGGACAAGGTCAAACTACTACTATGGTCTGTCACACCATAGCCACATGACACCAAGGGGTCCCATTAATCGGTCATACATATTCTGTGATTTCTTCATGTTTTTCCACCTTTTATGTTTGTGACACAGTCATAAAAGAAGGAAGAATATACCTGGATCAGATGTGGTGCAGTCTCCTGCTGAGGTCTATTTTTGAGCACTTCCTAAAGGGGGATAATTTTTTTCACCAGCTATTTTGTGAGAAGAGTTAAGATATTGTACCAGAAGTTAGCATTTTCCTACACTGAAAATGTAATTCCAACAGATACTTACCACCTCTTGCACTTCCCACTTATAATAGGAGTTGTGTCACACTCCTCTTGGTGGAGAGCTGATGCATGATCATTTGCATTTGGATAAGCAGAAGCAGGAGGTGGGCGACTAGTGCTGAGCATTGAAAAGTTGCACCAATAGAGAGCAGTACCAATCAAGTAAAGCTATATTGTGAGAGGGGGTAAGTATCTGTTGGAAATTAATTTTTTTTTAGGAAAATGTTAACTTTGGTGTTCTGTGAACATTGTAAAAAGTGCATTATTATAGTCAAATAATAAAGGATACATTTAGACAAAGACAAATTATTTTATTAAATAACCAGATACTGAAACTGTACCGACCAAGAAGCTGAAACGCTCTTACAGTTATTGATTGGTGAGTTTGTCTAATGGAGCTTCATTGTAATTAAAGAGGAAAATTTGAGCTTGTGTCATTTACTACAAATTATAACATCTGGAGAATATAAAAAAACAAAATGGCAGAAGCCCTCATTACTTCTTAATTGTAATGATAGAACATTGCAACAGGACTGTGCTAAACCTGTTGGTCATGTTTATATGTATGAGATGGAATATGTGGAATCCAGATCTGCCACTTCTACTGATGAGAACACACACTACACTTCAGCTTTCTCATGTATAGTCAAGAATTGAAAGTATCAGTAGACTTGGGGAATGAATACTAAGTACAGAAAAGCACCAACAAACCTTTACAAAATAAACCATTTCATAAACACCATTAATATTGTCCACGACTACTTGAGGTGATACAAGAATAGTTTGTATGTTTAGATAACAACAAACAAGGATGTGGAATAAACCATTAACAAGAGCATACTTATTACAGCTAAATAGCAATCTAGTAAAATAACCTGACAAAGTGGAGATTTTTCAGACTTTGTTTTTGAATAAATTTCAAAATTTTTAGATGTAATACCTGTAACAGCTGTTTAATAATATGATATTATTAAGAGTCAGAAGATGATTTCAAGATGAAATCTATTAATTTATCAATATTCCAATCCTAAACTCATTCAAGTTTATAGAATGGTCTGTTAAGGAAACATTTTTTACCCAGCATAACTAAAATGTTTCTGTTTTCTAAAAATCTTTTCTATGTTTGTCAATACAAATTGTCACTTATGTAACTTTAAGCTTTGTAACAAGTATTATTCTGATCCTTATTCTAGACTACCTTGGTTTGCTTATGATTAAACGTTATTTAAAATAATCTTGCAGTTTTTTAGCAGAATGTGAAGTAAATTATACAGTAATTGTCAAACGAGAAGTGTAATAAATATGTAAGAATACATTTAGTAGATTGAGAAAAAAATAGAAATATTTACAGATTCTAATATACTGTTAATTTAGTGTATTTTATCTACTTTATATGTGTTATGTGGTCATCACAGTCTACTTTTGTGTTTTTTTTTAGGATCATAGATGAAATTATCCTCAGTTATGTAGTAAGTATACTGCAGTCTTTAGGAAATTCTGATGCAGTGGCTGATGCTTTTGATGTGGATCAGTTCATTGAGATGATGGCTGCATATATTCCAGCATTTAGTTCAATTAACAGGTATAATAAAGGAGAGAAATATTTCTACTTTTAAACAGAGCAATACATACATGTGGAGTCATTTAGTGATAAATCATCTAATAGGTAATACCCTACAAACACTAATTTACACCAAACTTAGTTCATGATTTTCTTTGTTCTTGACAAAATGAAAATGAATAATTTCTAACCTAATTGTAACATGCAGTTCAAAGTTATGCAGAGACCAAAGTCTGGTTGATGAATGGATGACCTAGCAACTTTAGATGATCACTCTTTAATCAGATGTTGATCCTTTCCTAATGAGACTGAATTTTTTCTCATAGAAAAACATGTTTATAATAAATCATATATTGTAAGTTTTTATATCCAACATAATTTAGGTTATTATTTGTCATAAAATGGCCGTGTCTGCTTGTGCATAAGCTTTTTATTCATATGGGTAGATGTAATAGAATATCATAATTAAAATAATCCATTCTTATTTATGGTTTTAGTGGTTTATCAACCTTTAATTACTTGCTATCATGAGAATTAAGGTAGCTGCAGTCTGTTACTAATTTCAGTCATAACTGGTATGTGTTTTATTTATGCTTATGTGAATGCATTATTACAACTATTAAATTCTAAAAATTAGTAAAACTTCTGGAAATTAGAATTGAAATTTTGAGTTAGTTGAAAACCTAAATGCCTTTTTCTTGAAACTGTGTCCATTTGCTGCTTTTTCAATATTAGTGTCATGCAGGTAATGCCAGAATGAAAGTCATTTACAGGTACTTAATTTTACTCTACTAATATGCAATTCTTATCAAAAGAAAAAAAATGTAGAAGGTTTTAATTATATATCTATCATCAGTGCATTGCTTTACTAGTAGCATAAACAACTAAATTATAAATGAAAAAAGGGGCTCAGCATGGCCTGATTAGTGTGCCAGACTTTAGATCTGTGGGTCCATCATTCATGTTCCGTTACTGAAAAAAACAAATTGCGCTCCACACTTTGGGGCTGTAGGTATATTATAAGAGTGACAGTGAAAATCCAGTTTTCAATTAGATGAGACACTCTAAAGAGGTAGAGGTTAGTACTGTTAACTAGCTCTGTTCCCTCTAGTCTATCAGTTCTATATTAGAGGTGGCTAACACAGACAGCCCTAAAATAGCTTTTCACAAATATCCAGGAAACAGAATAAATTAAAAAATGCATATGTGAAATCTACATTAAATATTTAATTAGACTTAATAAAAAAACATTTTTCTTACATTTGGTAAAACGTTAATAAAATTGTAATATTGTTATTCTGAATGTTTTTTTCATGGATATTGATATGTAAAAAATCCACTTATTTCCTTTTTTTTTAATTTTATCGTATGAACGTACATTTTTACACTAATAAAATTTTGTATACGTTGCCATTTGACCTTGCATTGTTATTTGTTAAATGGATTATGAAGAGAATCATTTCTCAACATTTTGACTAGTAAAGACCATAAAGATTTAAAATTTTGTTTTATTGAATAGAATTAGCAAAGAATCCTTTTCTTTTTTTTTAATGAAAAATTCGTTATCAACATAGGTGCATAACTGGGGAGGGAGGTATATGTGTCACGTGCCACCTGAAATACATTTCTTTTTTTTCTATTAAAAAAAAAATTCTATAAGACTTGTTTTAAAAGAAAAGCTCTATTTAATCTTGATCATGATGGAGCAAACAACTTTAATCAAAATTATATTAATGATGTTTTCATAATTCTCTATACATGAAAGTTAAGTGTTCCTACAATTGTTATTTTTTCCCCTTGAAACAAAGCTTAACGTACCTAGATGTATTGAGATTATTGATGTAATAGTGTTTTATCTTTATTACAGTGCAGCCATTTGTGAGTGGATGTTTGAGTTTGCAAGAAAACTGGCATCTTCAGGCAAAGGTCTGAGCAGTTTTTCTAGATTATTAAAGCTTTTTTTAGGTGTTACTGAACTCCAAGTAATAAATGTGGTAATATGCATTTGTTATAGTATATCAGAAGTAAATAGAAGTATGTTAAAATAATAATTTAGTTGTGGTAATTATTTTTTTTGTGTCAAATGGATAAATTTCTATGCATCTTATTTCAAGTGAATCTTAAAACATTTTAGGAGATCAGACAAGAAAAAAAAATTTTTTTTGAGATCCTTAAATTGGTATGTGGAACTCTTGTATCAGATTGGTTTGTAGAACAGCTTTAAGAATTAATATTGTAAATGCATTAGAAAATTTTATAACTCTCATTGGTACAACCAAAAACTTCAATGACCCCCTTTTGTTATTGTGAATACAACATGTAGTACAAGAAAATAAAAGTTTTGAAAACCAAGTGTTTTATGATTCTTAAACTTATAGTTTTTTAAAAAAGGGTTTGCTGAAGTTACTAGCCAAAACCATTTGATTTGATTTTTTTAACATTTTAATAATTGCTTTATTCAAGTTGTAAGAAAATTTTTCTTTTGAAAAAAAAAATCAATTTCTATATAAGACATCAGTAAGAAACTTTCAATTTCTCAATCAAAACTAAGCATTTTTGTTAGTGTATGTCAAATGTTCCAGTTTTTATTTTTGAAATATATATAAATATATTATTCAAATGATTCATCTTAACTTTTTATTTACATATCATATTGTACATGAATTTTATTTGTTAGGCTCGAAATTGAATGTTCCACACAAATTTTGGACAGCTGAAACTCAAAATGAGCTTTCACATGGAAAAAATGAAGATATTTCACTACCATGTGAAAACCATATACCATCTTCAATAGTTTTTCCTGGGAATTACAAATATTGCCATTCTCGTAATAGCAGTGGTTCCAGTCAGAGTTGTTCTTCAGTAGGCAGCTCCAGTAACTGCTATCCCAGCTTTTCTAGCCAATCACGATCTAGAAACACTAGTAATTCTAGCCAGTCAGAAGAAGACTTTTTCTGCAGTAATGCCATGGTAAAAAAAGTTCTACTGTATATGTATTTGCTAGTTTGTTTGAAATATATTTTGAGTTGTCCATCTTAGTCAAAGAGCATAGTTATAAAATGATAATACTAATTTTTATTCTTAGCTGCTTTTTCAAGTTAGAAGAAACAAGAGTAGAGACAACTTTAAATATCCATACTAATTTTCTAAACAATTCAGAAATATTCTTAATAAAACTTGCATGTCTCACGTGTTGTATACCTACAAACAAAAATATTATGTCTTGCAGGATGACCAAACTGACATATCACAACATATTCAAGTTCTTACAGAAATGTTTCCTAACACTTGTACACTGGAAATTCAACACTGTGTTAGTGTTTCTTATGGTGACTGCCAGAAAGCAGCACAGTTGCTTCTTCAACGGCAAGAAACAGATGAAAGTTTGACAGGTCCTCTGCCAAAAGTTTCAAAAAATAAGCCTTCTCGCCGTGGAGCCACAGAGAATATTTTGGATGACAAAGAATTGAGACAGCAGATTCTTAGCAGGTAAAAAACAATTCATCTGAGGTTTTACTACTTTTTTCTTGTAAATCACTTCATTCTGCACATTCACTATTTTATAATGTATTTAATAGTAGTAGTAAAATGATGTGTTGAAATTTCTTTAACATTATAATTCATTCAAGGTGTTTCAATCTTAAATTATATAATAAACTATTTGAAAAGTCTATTGTTACATGTACATCATTTCACTGTAACTGTAATTTGTGACTAATTCATACATTTTTAAAACCTTGGATGGATCTTAGTAACATTTTCAAATAACAGGTTTTTTGTTTTATGAAAAGCCAGGAGAAATACACAGTGTATAAAAATGGTTGTACACCTTTTAAAATGTAATACGTTATAAATAAAGAAAGGTAAAGGCATATTATATAAGTACCCATTGGCCTAAAACCTTTAAGTTTTATTTCATCTCATTAGTTTAGCTCACACCAAGGTTCATTATTTTGTCAATAGACAATGTTGTGATGTGTTAAACTCAATTCTGTTAATCTCATACAGTACCAAATGCAACACATCATGCACAGAGCATCAATAAACAGTGCATGTAATTGGGAGACTACATAAGCAGTTTAAGCACGTAAGATCTATGTTTCCTAGTAGGAACACTGGATAATTCAGCATAACTAAAAACACTATTTTCTCAGTAACTGAGTCACTTGACTCGCATACCTGGCCATTTTGCATTTTATGCTTATTAGGAACTGGACAATGTTAAAAAAACTACTTAGATTCACTTTAAAATAAGATTATAGCTATTTTAGCAAACTTTTATTTTTTATGTGACTTAAAATTATTTAATTAACAGTGTATAATTTGGGATCATATTTATAGTGCTTTACAATTTCTAATACTTTTTGCTCTGACTGAATACAAAGGGAAAATGCTTTATCTATGCAAAATATTTCTTTCTTCAGAAACTGTGGTGCAACCATTCTTCTTAGTTTTTCTCATAGGTGTGCTAGTGTCAATAATTGAAGGTTATATTCATTTCAAGGGAGGTACAGAAACTTGTACAATTTAGTATGATAAAGACATATATCCCTTGAATATGTGTATTGAGAATTATTAATTTAAGAATATATAATTTAATAATTTTATGATACCACACCTGAACATTGGTCTAATACTACAGTATTGTAGTTTGATTATTGTTGATCTCATCTCTGCATTATGCAGACATTTTGATTTAATCTTGCTTTCTACCCCATCAGCTTGTAGCCTCAATCATGAACTTAGATGCTAGCTTGTTCAGAGAAGAATTTCTTTTATATATGGATAAAGATTCTTCCTTTATTTGTACACTAGTGTGAGCTTGTTTTTGTTTTGCTAACTGTACTGAAAATTATTCTCTGCAAAACATTTCCGAAACTTGCACTTTGCAGAAACTTGTAACTTTAAAATAGACATCAGTGTATCTGAATACAAACTTTAAAGATGTAAGTCCAGGAATGCTATTCACATCTCTGCCACAAAGAGCTGTTACCTTGTGCACACTTTCATATAATTTCCTGTGTATGCCAGAGGCTTTCAACAAACCTCCCATTCCTACATGTGTCAATGTGTATTGCATCAGCTGATGATGTAATCATCATTAAACTATAGCACATCACCAATAGGAGAGCAACACATCCTCCATGTGCAGTAATCCCCATGAACTCTAGCACGTGAACACAGGCTCATCTTTCCTTGGCACTGCTAGTGTTCTGATGTGTTTTTTCTTGTGCTTCTTTCATATTTTATGGGATTTATATTTAGTCTATTACCATCAGTTCCTTTTTCTTGCTCATTAGGCTGTCTTTGAATCTTTTTCTTGTTGGATTACAAGTACTCTCATCTATTTAACCCTTTCGAGACAGGTCACAGGTGAAAGGCCATGTCATCTCATTTGTTGACTCGCATTCAAAATTTTATTGAACTACTATTTCATGAATTTATTTCAATTAGTTTGTACCAAACTGTAGATTGTAACTCAGATTTAGAATTATACATTACTCAATTTGTTAATTTAAAAGTAAATATTAAAAAAACACAGATAAACATCAATTTTTGTGTGTCACATGGTATGTTGAATGCAGCACTGGTTCACATTAGATGTTTGTGAAGTCAAAATACTAAGTCTATAGTTTCATACGATTTAGAAGCTCAAATTACAGATATTGATAAGCTAGAATATAAAATAAGAAGGTCTTAACTTTTCTATTTGCTAAGATATTGCTCACTTAACAAATCAAACATAGTGGCACCCTGCTCACCTCTTTCCATTTTTGGAAATGCTCCCTTATATACACTTCTATATATGACATGAATAACCAATTGGAAGATCAGAATGTACCCTTAGTGGTTTTATCAGTTTTTCTAATGTTCCTTCCACCATTTCTTTCTTTTGGATCAAGATTTCATTGACGTAGGTTGTGTTTTAGTCTGCTCGAAATTTCATATTTTTTTACACCCAAGTACAGCTTAGTTACTAAGCTTGATAAATTATAGTAGAATTCTATGGTATATATGTAGTAATTTATGATTTTTTTAGTTATTCAAAAGTATATATAAAACCTAAAAAATATTTTGTTTCATGTCCTCTA
>NW_013665759.1:26099-41701 GCF_000517525.1 Limulus polyphemus
TGAAAAGAAAAAAAGGCATGAAGAAACTGCTTTACAAGACTTAAGACTTAATAAAAAAAAATTGATATTTTGCATATGAAAGCATTTTAATGTTTACTGATAAACTGCCAAATTTCATTAACATTCACTTACTAATTTAAAAGTTATAGCATGAAAACCCAAAACAAGCACAAAATTGTTACGAGGTCGGTCCCAGGGACTGATCGCGGGTTGAAAGAGTTAACCACCTTATAAAAAAAAAAATAAAAATGCCAGTCTTTGTTGATTTGTGGGTCATTTTTGGCCATTAATTCTCAGATCCATGTTCCTGTTACTTCCCAAACCTGACACTCCACTTCAGGATTCTCCACTTGTCATTTTAGTAGCAACTGGAGGCAATTGGTTTTTAAACAGTTTTATCACCATTGTATATCAGATAGTTAGTACTCTCTAATACCTCTCCCAAATCCCACATCCTTTTGTTACAGTTGCTTCTGCTGAGCTTGTCTCATCCAATGATGACTTTGATTAGCTCTTTCCTCCACCTGTCTTTTCTTCTGGTTCTTCTCTTCCTGATGAAGAACAGGTACCTTCACCTTCTTCATTTGCAACTCTGGTTATTTAAGTATGTGACATACTCTTTCTAATAATTTTTGAGGAGTTTTGAATAGTTTTGCTTTTTTTAACCTCTGTTTTCTGATTTTATATTCTTCCCCCATCCCTCTCTCCAGACATTCATGTTCATGCTAATACTTTTCTTTCCCAACTACATGCTGATCCACATCAGCCTCAACATCCTCATTTTCATGATTCTTTTTTTCTATGGCCTGTGGTCATGATCTCTCTGTTTTCCTCGAATCTCAATCTGTGAAACCTCCTTCCTGCTGGGGTGCCCCTCTTTCTCCTACTTTAACCCTTACTTATTCTCAGTCTACTTGCCTTCATCTTACCTCTCATTCAACTCCTTAACTACTTTCTTCTGCTTCACCTTCTCTCATAGACTGTCCATTGCAACCATGACAGTTTAGATGGAAATACTTGTCTACCACCTTGGCCTCATTCTTGTTGACATGGTTTCTTTGTTTTTAGGATTTGCTTGGTCAGGATTTTCTGTTTGCACCTCCCTCTCTCTCTTATCTTTGAGACTTCTATTTTCTTTCTTTCCTTCATGACAATGTCTTTGGAAGTGTTCCCAATTCTTTTTGTTCTTAGACTGAAGCTGTTCGCCAGCAGTCTTTCCTGGTTTCATTGGTTTCCTACCTTACCAGATCATGGGAGCTCTAACAGGATCCCAATCCTCGGGAATCATGTGGAGTTGCTTCCTCTCCTGTTCCTCATCCTTTTGCCTTTTTCTTACCATTCTTTTCATGCAGGGCTTACTGTTGTGGTTCACATAAATGACTTGTCATGTGTGCCACCTCTTGACTCGGGTCCTGTGGGATTTCAACTTACCATATTTCTGTACTTGTGGAGTCGCTTTGCCAACAGTCTTTGGGTCATGTAGGCACTTTTTTGTGTTTGTCCCTTTGTTTTTATACTACCCCCTCACCTTTCTCATTGTCTTGTTGTTTTTCAACCTCCCTTTGGTACTGCAAGTAGTCATCATCTCCAAAATGCTGTATTATCTGTACTGGCTATGGAAACTGTAGAACTGGTTTTTCACCTCACTCAAGGTTTTTATTCCCATTCCCCCATCTCCAAGAAGACTGTAGATTGGCATTGTCATCAGTTAATCCCCCCTTGAACCAATCTCTTTCTCACTGTTCCTCAGTTCAAGATGGATAGTTTTCTCAAGCTGTGATGGGTATTCTTTTCCAGGTTGTGGATGACCAAAGTAGATGTTTATGATACATTTCTTCACATTCCAATTTGTCCATCATTGTGTCATTTCCTCAGGTTTATCCACAACAGTAATTTTTTCAGTTCCATTATCTTCCCTTCAGCCAAACATTTGCTCAAACATTTATGCAGGATGGTCACATTCATCTGCTTTGTGTTTTCACACCATGTGGATTCTGGTTTCCAAGGCTCTTTGATCTCTTACCCTAACTTTGCAAGAGGTTCTATAGTTTTTGAGAATTCTGGATTTCCTCGAGTCCCATATCCCTCTTATGTAAGCCCATATGTGACCCTTCAGTGGACTCTGAGCAATCAATGGAGTATGTCCTGGAATTCCTTGTTAGCCCTTACAATTATACCTCCATTTCTCAATTCCTCTCTATTGGAGTAGCTCAATCACTCCAACATTATTTAAAGTATTCCTCTTTGGCCACCTTGACCCAATTTTCATCTGTAAACTGATGTCTCTTTCTGGATGGATGTGTTGATTCTAGACACCACCATCCCAGGGGTATGATCTACAGAGAAGCAGCCCCTTCACATCAATGTTTTGAAAATGCTGGCTACTTGTCAGGCTTGTCAACATCTTCGATCTCAGTTCATGGCTTATTTAATGATGATCCATTTGGACAACTCCACAGTCATACCACACATCAACCATCAGGGTGACACTTATTCTGAGAACTCTGCTTTCTCTCTGTGTAATTTCTCTTTTGGACTCGTGACCATCAGATTCAGTTGTCAGCCCATCATATTTTGGGGGTTCTGAACCTTGTGGTGGGCTGCTTGTCTCATTTGTACAGGATCCTTCTTATGGAATGGTCTGTTCATCTTTTGGTATTTCAATACTTCCTCTTTTTTTGTCTCCAATCCTGGATTCTGCAACTCTGGCTCTCATTGCTCTGAGCCAAGATTAATCCAACCTCTTTCTTTGTCTTTATCTTCCTTTTTATCTTCTTTCCTGTGTATACTGCCTCTCATTCATGTCATCTCTTGTCTTCACCTTCTCATTACTCCTCTTTGGCTGGCTCATCTGTGGTTCCCTTCTTACACTACTTGTTATCCAAGAAGCTTCTTCTGCTTCAATATTAATTGTCTCTTCTGTGCTAACCACAAATGAATATCTTTCATGACAGGTTGTCACACCTTTGACTTCAATATGGGATTTGTCTAGTCCCTTGTGTGACAATCAGGCTTTTCATGAAGAGTAGCCCCTTTTATGCCTTGTTCTTGCCAGCCTTCACACTGGCCTTATATCAGTACTTCCTTCCATTGGATCCCATCTTACTGCTTTTCTTACCTGGCTTTTTCACAGAGGTCTATCCTTCTTGACAATTGTCAGTTATTAAGCAGCTTTGTCTCTTACCTGGCCCTTCTCCAATTCTAATGGACCTCTTCAGTGCTTTTCTTATCAGCTGTTCTCCTCTCCCAGTTCTTCTTTTGGACTGAAACCTGTGTATTGCTTTCCAAGCTCTCACTACTTTCCCATTTGAACCTATGGCCCACTTTTCTACTTAGTATCTATCCCTGAAGACATATTTTCTCATTTTGCTTGCTTGTTAGAAACCTTGTTCAGACATGCTTTGAATACCTCCCACACACATTATCACAGAGATCATTTAAATTTATTTCTGAATTGCTTCTTTCTCCTGAAACTTAGGCAGCCAGGAAGAGTGATCAAATGTTTTCTTTCATCACTCTCCCGTCTATTTCTTCTTTATATGATCGTTTGGACTGTCTTTTTGTGTCTGGTTCATGCTGTTTGTTGTTATTTCACTTGAAGTGCTTCCTTTTATGGAAACTGCCATTCCTTCTTCCTTCCATGGGATGTCTTCTCTTCTTGTTACAAGTCACCTTTGACTTGGACCAGGTGGGTTCATCAGCTTCTCTGATTGATGTATTCCTCTTTTCATGAGATCACATAGACACTTTATCATGTCATCTCCCATCAGGTACATCATCTCAGGGCTTCTATCATTATCTTCCCCTGTATGAAATCCTCCAGGCAGGAATGTGGAAAGTATTTAACATGATTATTTCACATTACCTCTATCATGTAGCAGTTTATTGTGCTTCTGTCTTTTGCCTCTCTCTGTTTGACATTCTCCAATCTACCTCTTTTGAGTTGAGTATTGTTATATGCTTCTCAGTTTACCACCTTCTCACTCCTTGCCATTCTTAGGTCTCATTGTCCTTACCTCATTAGGATGGAACCCATGGCCAGTGTTGTCTTGCAAGGAATACTTACCCCAAACCAGCATCGAGTGTGGGGAGGAAAATATTAAATCCATCCAACTCTGCTCGGTGCCTACTGTGGAGATGGGGTTTTCCATAAGTCTGATTGAGCAGTGTCTATACATTTTATATCTTCTAGCCCAATCTGCACTAGACAAAACAACAAAATGACAGCACCAGGTGTGTGCCTGCCCTCACACCTGGTTCATGCCTGCTTTTTTTAGTCATCCATAGCACCATGTCTCAGTGTGAAGACCTGATCCCAGATTACTGCACATCATGACAAAAGTTCACACATCTCTCTGATGTTCTCCCTCACATGAATTTCTACTTTCTATTATAGTGAAGTATGGCAGAATACTCTAACCTCTAGCTGCTAGAAGAAGTCAATATGGAGAATTCATCATCAGGAAGTGCATCCAATCCCATTGGTACAGACTAAGTGGATTCTCCCCTTGTTTGGGAAGTATGGCTGGTAGAGGTGTACAGGGCACCCAACTGTGTTATGAACCAACCCATTCCTGGTGGTTAGATCCATCTATATGGATCTTGGGTTCACCTCAGGACATGGGTATATGATACTACTCCCTGCTCCTGATTGTTTTGGTGAGTATCTCACATGATTGATTCACCAATATGGAATGCCCTGACTTGTTGCCCTAGCCACGCTCATACTCAGCTGTCCGCCTATGAGATAATAGAGAGTTAAGCAATCTGCCATTCCACCCACATTAGCAATACGTTAGCAACCATTAAAATTTTCTGATGACCATATCTTGAGCTGTACCAACTCTGTTGGGTGAAGATTATTCCTTTCTTGAAATGGATGTTGTCTACCACTGAGTACTGCTTCACTAGGATACCCCTACCTCATGAATGTCATTCTCCGTGAGTCTTTCCTTTCTGATGCTGATTTCCAGTAGGGTCTTATGTTTGTAATTTCTTTGCACTGGATCCTCCACCATCTTTAGTGTGGGATTCTAGTTCTTTGTGGTGCAGAGAGGTGAGCAGTATTTCAGATAGATACCTCTCTGAATTGCCTTCCACCATTCCTCCACACTCGTGGTGCATTTATTTTGCCTTGTTAAAAATGTGTCTGTGTTTTTGTGCTAGAGCTCATGGGGATTACTGTGCTTAGAAGATGTGTTGCCCTTCTTTTGGTGGAGGGCTACAGTCTAATAATGATTACATCATAGACTGACACAATGCATGTTGACATGTGTAGGGATGGGAGCTTTGTTCAAGGTTTGTGATGCTGAGGCAGTGCACTTCAGGTAACAACTTTTCGTAGTGCAGAGAAGTGTGTACCTCTCTGAAATACATTTTCAGGTAAGGAAAGTGTTAACTTTAAAATATTTTTTTTATAAAATAATCTTTCCAAGTGAAGTAATTATTGTTGTTGCTTACGAGGTGAAAAAATAAACCAGTAAAAGAAAATTAAGTGGTTATGAAACAGTTGATGTACTTAGTTTTATGTAAGCTAAACCATATGTATATGTTGTGTATGTTTGAATTTTGTTCAAGAAAATGTAGCATGAAAATATGTATATTTTATATGCTAATTAAACCATGTATGTTAACTATACTTTGATGCATATATCTAGAGCTGGGTGATTTAATTCAACATAATTGATTACCTCTGAGTGTCGATTACATTTATTAGTGTCATATAAACTGAATCAAAATTACAGTTAAATCAGTTAAAATTAATGATTCTGATTATTACTGTTTTCTATTATTTCAACAACCAATTAATAAAACTAATTATTAAATCAATTATGAGGAACACAACTAATTGAAATTGTGGTTTCTGATTATTACTATTTTTTATTATTCCTAGTAATTAAAGTATTGCCACCAAACTTACTCACCTTATATGGCAAAGCTGCTATGTCTATCTGACATTGTCACTAATATTTAACTGCTGACTATAAGTAAGACATTAGTTGCAGCAAACTGTTTTGTCTATTTATTTATTGGTGAACTGCTGACTAGAAGGAAGGAAAACTTTGGTAACACCAGCCATCAACCTTTTTTAAACTTTTTTTTTACTTGCATTTACCATGATTGGAGGAACACTATGCTAATCGATTAATGGTTCCTTTGATTAATCAATTAGCAAATACCACTAATCACCCAGGTCTGCATATGTCCACCTATTATGTTTCTTTGTATAGTGTTCTAGCAGTACATTCTGATTTAATGTTGTAGTAATCAAAGTAATGTAATATTACAGTTTTTGCACTTTTATAGCAAACTTTTGTTTTCTTTATTGTTATAGATTTTTAGAAACATTGTATTATTCTGTGATGTAGGTATTTGTTTGTAATTCTCTGTGATTGTATAATACAAGTTTAGCTGACAAGTATCTTGTTGTTGTATTAGGGTAATATTTACTTGTTAGTAAGTACAACATTAGCTTGCTGAAGAATACATAAAAAAAGTCTTGAAAGAAACTCTAAGCCTATTAAAAAAGATAATTTAGGAGTCATGTTAGTTTTAGAGGTGTTTTCTTTTTGTCATGTCTACCTATCTGTATGTGGTTTCCATCCAGAGTTACACACAGCTGATTGTGTGTTCACTGGCTACAACAAGGTCTTCTGTTGTGCATGGAACCTGGAGTTGTGGGCAGATGAGTAGATGTTGCATTGTCTACTTATCACTGTATTCACAGGAAGTGGGTCTCCCAGACCTGTGGACTTGGAATTGTAGGCAATTGAGGGCTTTTCAGGTACTTTAGTCCTTTTCAGCTCCTCTGGAAAGATTCTTGGCTGGTGTGATGCCCATACTCATGTGAAGAACTAGGGAGACTCCCCTCCAAGTATAGTGTCCAGTGGTTCAGTTGAACTACAGAAACTATTCAAGATCAGGTACTTCTTTACTTCCATGTGGTCATGTATAGGGTGTCCTTTTGTCTGCTGAGTTTGTTCTGCTCTCCTGATGTCTGGTGGGGCAACTCCAGCCAGCATTCACAGGCTGTTTGTAATGGCTGGCTTTAAGCAGCCTGTGATGAGGTGTCAATAGTTTGTAAGTAATTTGTTACTGCTCAGATACTGTTTAGGCTTAGTAATAAATTAGACTAGCATTCAGGTATCATTTAGTTTTAGACTTAACACTAAGTGTAAGCCTTATTAGAGAATATGTTTACCTCTTTGTGCTCAAGTTAATTGGTCAGGTATCACCAAGCATAGTTATAATTGTACATGTTTCAGGCAAATAACCTGTTTTAATTTTTCATGTAACTTAAGACGAATGAGTAGTTACAGTTTAATTATTAGTGTCTTCAGTGAATTACAATTCCAAAATAATCCAGTTGCAACCGAAGTACTTTGTAGTGTTGAGTAGGACTGACAATTAAAAATGACTACATGCTTGAGAAGTTCTACAGAAATTAAGAACATTTTGTAAACATTTCAAAATAATTTGAAACTTCAAATTGAAAGCCCAGCCATTAACATAAACATTCAAAGCTGCTGGAAGAATAGTACCAAGCTATGTGATTGTAAATTTGAAGAGAACAACTGGAAACATGTCCAGCAGCTTAATGGTAAATAGTCAAGTACCAAACAAGAAATTAATATTAAGAATGTTATGGAAGATAATTTAGATACTAAAACCACTACCATAAAAGAAAATTATGGATGGAAAAAATGGATACAGATAGTAGCATACTGGCAGCTACTTAAGAAACTACAGGTTCCAAGATTGCCATTATATAGAATGCTGAAAATGAACAATTTCCATAGTACAAAATATATTTGGATTAGCAGGTTTTTCACAGAATGAAAGGTATGTGAATGAATAAGTTCCCACAGTACGAAGAAATACAAGAGACTAGACTGAGCTCATTCTTTAAAAGACCAGCTAGCAAATTTGGCACTCGGGTCACATATTTATCTATAAATCACTACTGTGTAACCATACCCTGTGTAATAGAAGGTGCCTTTTAACATACCAAGTACTGTTCTGTATGATTACAACTATAGTACTTGCAAGTTTACTGCTTACTTCATGACTCACAGAGAAACCAACAGGTTATGATAGAAAGGTATTGTGGGAAGCATATTGACCTCAGCTCAAACTTATTTTTCAGGTCAAAGAAGTGATTAAAAAGTAAGTCGTGTGTAACGATATTCAGCTGCATATCGTATATGCTTATGAAAGGACTAACCCTAATAACTTTAGGATGCTCATTCCAAAGATGTTTTTGGTATTTATTTAATATGAAGCATGAAGACTACCATGACTGAAATTACTACTAAGTGTTTACAATCCATGTGCTAGAATGAATTGATTTCATTAGGATTCCCTTAAATTATGAGGACAGCATCTTGTGACAAAAATGAGCAGATTAAAGAAGCCACAAAGAATAGTTACAATCGGTACTACTCAGTTTGCTCCAGTTTATATATTGAATAAAAACGTTGGTGTTGAAAAGACTTTGCAAAGGAAACGTGAGAGATTTTACAGGGTTGAATGTCATCAATCTATAACAAGTAATGCTAAGTCTATAAGCTATGTCATGAAAGGAAAAACAACATGGACAATTAAAGGAATAAAATGTTGTTGCACTGTTTGAAATAACAGCTGTTTGTGTCGTAAATCTTTTTATCACAGTAAAATTATGGAAACAAATACATTGTAGTGATATACTGTTTTGGAAAGTGGCCCAAAGAATACATTGCACCATCTCTAGAAAGAGAAACTGGCATATTAGCTAGTTAATGAGTTTTCATTGAGATTTAAAATACCATGTTAATATTCATTTTAATATGGAAAAAACTTTGAATATACTGTTTTGTAAAAGATGAAAAACCTTGAGTACAAAGGAATCAACAAAGCTAGAACTAGAGACCTCCATGGTTCTACAGATGAGATGCTAAAATCGTATAACTATGCAGACTTAAACCAGGAAGCTGTGTATTTAGGCAATAGACAAAAAATTTAGTATTAAGACCTTCTGCTTCTATTGATGAGCTGCAGAACTGAAGAAGCTATTTGATATACTGTATGATTGCTCAGAAAATAACCATTAGCTCCGTTTCATAATTTCCCTTGGAAAAATGACAGAATAACAAAAGCAAAATGAAGGGGTTATAATAATGCTGCTGACAAGTTTGAGCTCTAATGTGGTGAACTTGTGTGTTTGTACAACCTGAAAAGAAAGAAAGGAATATCTTAGAAGATGAGTCAGCACTCAGAAGGTGTATATGCTTATGTGCAGTAGTAATAAAATCAACGATATGACCGAATGTTCTTCAAAGGGCAGCTGTGTGTACCAGAGGTTGTTTATGAAAACCATTTAAAGGATTACTGAAGTGTGAGAACATCTTATTGATGTAATACATTTGCTTCTCGTACCTTTATTTTGTGCTTTGTTTTTCTTTGTGTATTTCTGTGATATGAATATTTGTTCTTTGGTCATCGCCCCCCATTGGCATAGTGGTATGTCTGCGGACTTACAACGCTAGAAACCGGGTTTCGATACTCATGGTGGGCAGAGCACAGATAGCCCATTGTGTAGCTTTGTGCTTAATTACAAACAATCGTTGTTCATCATAAATGTATATTATACATTTGGCAATTAAGAGTCATGCTGTATTAGGCTAGAATTTTTTTTCAAACGTAAAGATAAGGCATGTGATGTTATTTAGGAGTTTTTAAGGGATTTTAACTTGCCACTTAATAACATATGGTAATTTAGGTATGTAAATAATACTGTGGCATTGTGCCAAATTTATTATTTGGTATTATACAGTGGACAAAATGTTTGTTTATGATATTACAGATTTCTTTTCTTTTGACCAGTGGTCCCAGATACTATGTGTTGTTGGTGAGTTAGACTTGCAATCAAGCCAAGAGTAAGCTTTAAAAGAGATTGTTTACTTTTGTGTAACTAAGTTTTATAACCAAATGAAATTAGGCTTTATTGGAACAGGAACTGTTTTGAAACAATTTTTATTGGTTTCTTAAAATAAACGAGGAAAATGTAACATTTTATTTACTTGTATTTGTCAAATAAAGTAAAAAGTTATTTTTAATAAGTGTGTGAGACATCCATCAATATCAAAAGAATCTAGTTGGAAGTTTGGAACATAACAATATGAAAATATGTTAATAGTGTATGTGTTAACTGTGTTTCTGACATAGATAATATTTATTTGAAGTATGTTATCAACAAATTGTACAGGTATGGCTATATAGATCAAGATGATGATATACGAGAGCACAGACCAGTAGCACCTAAAACTGTGAGTAGAAGATTTCATCTTCACCATTCATATATAATCAATGACAAAAAGGACATGGATGTTTTTATTCTTTAAAATCTGTTTTCCTAACTTATAAGTTTAATGGTGCAAAATATATTCATCTAATGTAGATGAGTTAGTATAACAGAAACTTATATGAATGTAGTTAGTTTTAATAGCACAAATAACAATCACCTAAACCCCTACTAATTGGTTATTTCTGATACTATGAATGAAGATGTAATCACAGAGTTATTGTGACTAACTTACAGGTATAATTAGAAACAATACTTATCAGCTGAATGTTTTCGTTCACAAAGATTCTAATTCATGTTAACTATTCACATCTTAGATTATGTTCTCTCTCACCTACAGTTTTTACATTTTTATTTTAAATATATGTTACTACTTCAGAGAAACAGTTTTTAAACCAAGTTAATGTACTGTACATAATCACAATTTTAACAAATTAGTATCATGTTATTTGGCTATAACGTGGTTTGAGCCACTCAAAACTTAATCTCTTATAAGCTCAAATGATTATCTACATTATAACATTTCTAAGTTAAAATATGATTTATATCAACATCAGGAGCCCAAAAAGTTGATTCGCTACCGTGACAACAAGATAGTCAGCATCAAAGGAGAGAGATATTCCGATATAAAAAAAGAAGAACCTGATGAAGTGAAACCAGCACGTCAACATCGATTTCAGTAGGTTTTTAGTATGGAAGACATGTAACAGCAGAGCAACAAGTTTGTCTTATTTTGCCAGTCGAGTTTAAAAAACATTGTTGTCCTTGGCATTAGACCAACAAGATAAATTGCATTATTACTGTATTTTGAGTCTTGTGACAAAAACATACAGTAACTTAGTTTCTTAATAAGCAGAGGTCAGTTGGAAAAATTCAGGATTATACAGTGTGTTTTCACTTTGGTTTTATATATATCAAAGCCTTTTGACATCTATAATCATTTCATCCTAGCTTGTGAATTGGCTAACAGAATATTTGTAGCCAGTAAACTGACTTATGTATTTTGTTTACATTTGATTCAGTTTTGCAATTTTTGTGATATAATGGTAATATGTTTCAGCTGTTTTTCAGATTAGCTTTCTTTAAATCTCTGCATACACATTAGGTTGTAAAATCTACAAAACTTGTTTGTTTCCATTCATCAACTAATCATGTATTATTGAATAATACTTAGTTTTCATAAACATAATTAATCATTTTTAAATTTGAATTGAAAGCTTCCAAATATAACTTTTTTCACAGATAAGCATGAAAATTGCTCAAATCATTTCACTTGATTTTAATGTCAGCAAATTTATATTTTATGGTTCCAAACCTAATTACTTAAGTGGAAAGCATTAGAGTTTCTGCACTATAGTCTCATTAGCTTTGAATGTTCTCAACCAGTCATGAGAACTTGTGTTATATAAATTGTTTGTAAAAAATACTTCAGACTTAATCTATTTCAGTTAATCTTGTATCTAAACAATTTAAAGGTTTTTGAACTATTATGAATTTAAACTATAATTTTTATTCCTTTTTTTGTTGTTGTTGTAAATCACATAGTAAACCCTGTTCTTAATGATTTGTGATTCACACATCCACCACAAAGTTTTCAGAAGGTAAAATAACCTTCTTGTTTACTAACTTCTCTGTAGCCTCTACTGTGTTGAATAAAATATCTAGATTTAACAGGCTTTTTTATTTAACCATAAGATTCCAGTCTTCACAAGATGATGGGTAGACTTAAATTGAGGTTAGAAAAAACTAGTATATGGTAAACAGCCTGTTAAATTTGTCTATTTCCTTGAAATCTGCTCACATACAACAATGTTTCTGAAGCAACAGCATATTGAAAAAGTAATATGCCTATGTACATTTAGCACCATAAGATTTACTTGAATACTAGCATTTTCTTTTACTCCAAACATTCTTTAATTATTATAAATATGCAGTAAAACATCCTTCTCAAGCTATAACATGTTATGCTTAGCAGATAACCTGCAATATTGACAATTGTACAGTTGGTTTTATAGCAAGAGTTTACATTAATTTAACAAACGTTTTCACAGTCTTAGAAATTATGTTTAAAGAATGTATTGTCAAGTTCTAACAAGCTTATGTACATTTAACTAAACTACAACATGCAACATTCTGGTTGAAAGACACCATCCAAGAACATTTGATTGGAAAAGTGTATTAAATTGTATTTTAGAATTTTGTTTCTGTGATTATCAGACTTTAAACTTGATGCTCATCTTTGTAATAAGAATTGGTGGCACTTGTTGATTGAAAGAAGCTGAAAATTTTGTTTGTACAAATTGTAACTATAAGTATATTTTATTTTTCATATAATGCCATTATTTATCAGTTCATGTGGTGATAGTAACTTTAGTACATTAGTATAGAACATTGCAACGTACATGTATCCAAAATACATATAAGGAGAGCTACTTTTATCATCAGAAGTAAAAGCAGTTGCATATCAGTGCAAAGCAGGTGTATTTCAGTTCCACAACAAAGTGTGTTTTTAATTACCACTTTATCCAGTACTGGTTATCTCGAATTTAAACAAGGTATGTGTAGGACATGATTATGAAGAGATGCCAGTCACAGTAGTTCTATAGAAAATTATGGCTAGCTTACATGAGCAACTAGAGAGTTTAAGACTATTCATTACCATCAGGTGTGTTATAATTTATATTACATATGTTAAGTGTAAAACTTTATATACTGTAAAACACTTTCAAATTGAATGTGGATATTTAGTGTGTAAAAAATAATATGTAATAGCCAAATTTCAAATTTTTTAATATTTGGTTACAATTTACGGCTTTGTTAAATATTATAGAAGAAGGGCAGTACACACATGTACATCTTATTTTAGACTTAACAATTATGTATATCGACAAAATATCCTTTTGTCTCAGTTATGTACTGGTACTGTTATATGTTAGATGATGTATTACATAGTTAGCTCTATAAATATGCATATATATCAAGGCCTAGAAATTACATTAGGATAACTATAGTTGTTAACAAATAGTTTAACCTTAATTTCTATCCCTTGTATTTTAATAGCAGTTTAAAATGTTTAGTTAGGATGTACATTTCAAATTATGTTATATACAATTGTGAACTGTATCACTTTTACAGGTCTTCTACAAGTAATTGAAGGTTAACGAATGAAAAGCTTTAGTTATTGAAATTGTAGTCTTAGGATCTTCATTATGTTTACTTGTAATTATGTTGTGTATTATATTTTTTCTTATTGTAAATTATCATTTTCCATTTATTTTTCTTTAGTATTTTAACTCATTTATACTTCTTTATGTCACTGAAATTTTCAAAAAATGTCTACATGTATTTGTTGTACAGACAAAAATGGTATTTCGTCTGCTATAAATTTTTTTCTCTTGTATTTATTTATTTACATATGTCTAGATATTCTTAAATGTTTTTTGTTTTTTTTTCTATTTATAGAAGTATTTTGTACATAAAAGAAATGATTTTTAGTACAATTGAAATTGTATGAAAAGTAATGTTAACGTGTATTTAACTGTGAATCCTTACTGGACTTGAAAATTGTCTGTTCTTTTTAAATTGCATAGATTCCCAAACAATTAGAATATAAACAATTTTGCATTTAATGGTCAGAGATCTATTCTTTAGTAGGAAGCTAGTTAAAAACATTTGGCAAGTGCACTTTAAAAAGGTAAAAAAAAATACTGTTTAAAAAAAAAGTACACAGAATGTTTGTAAAACATTTTATCTGTGTTGTACTTTTTATATTTGATATAACTTCTTATTCATATCTATTTGTAATTATTATGTTTAATGAAAATAGCCAGAAACTAATTATTTACAATTGAATCATAAAAGGTATAAAATTTTCCAGTTTCAAAATTTAATTCTGTGTTTAAACTTACTAAAGCCCCATATTATAGCATTACATAAGAATCATTTGAAATGTGAATGGAAATCAAAAAGATTGACACACCACGTCAAAATATATACAACAAAGGTGGATTATACAAAGTAAATGAAGAAATTGAAAATACATTCCCAAACAAGTATTATGTCGGCTTAATTATGAAAACATTAAGCATATGAAATTGAAAAGTAAAGAAACTTGAAAAATCTACAAAAGTTTTTAAACATTAATTTATATTCTGCTTTTTAAATTTTGACTTCATGTGTCAAGCCATTATTTTTAGCTCTGTTAAACTTCCTTCATAGTTCACCGTACTTAATAAAGTTATTTCTTTTAGTGCACAATGTAAAAACATGCACTTTTATGTTGTAAATAATCTACAGTTTCCTCATTGAATCTTTTAAGAACAATTTTTACTGTGTTTAAAAGGTTTGTAGTTTCAAACATCTGATTTTTAGTCTACATGTATTTATTGTATTTGACATTAAATGTTTTCCATTCATGATGCACTTGTTTTGGGTTTTTTACTCTTGAAAATATATTTATGAAATTAAACTTAAATAGTAAACTATACAAGATAATGCCAAAACCATAAAATGAGAAGTTATGAGCAGTTATGTATCAAATATAATACCTTATCAAGCACTTGTAAATTAAATTAATGTGCATCATATACTCACATTCAATCTTTCTTTCTGTAGTGTAATCTTTTTTTTACTTCTTTGATACCTGTAAAGGACATTCATAAAACTTAATCTGAATTTCAACAGCATCTTAAAATATATATAAATATAATCCAAAGCATCATATTGTTACAATATTTAACCTTATAAGCTCTCTTAATGAATCCGTCAGTAAGTGTATAAAGTGTGGTACAGTGGTGTAGTAGCAATAATGATTGCCAACTTGCAGTACTATACTGCTCATCCAAACATATGAGAAATCAAAACATGATAGTTTGAGGTGCTGTTTGTTCTCCCCTCCACGTGGATTCCTGTACGTGGTGAGGGGACCTCCCAGGGAAGGTTCTGTATTTACAGTTACTTTCTCTGGGATCTAAACATCCACCCACATGTTTGCCGTGCGTTGCGACCCGTGAAGGAGAGGAGAGGATCCTGGTGGTTGAGTGGTGTCTGGGCACTGCAACACACCACTTTGGCCTTGAATTCCTGTAGACGGGTGGCCTTGGGGTGGCCCCCCCTAAGGTCAATCGGCTGGTCCACTGGGGCTAGGGTCAACTGAGTACCAGTGTTGGGCGTTCTCAACGGGTGTTGTGGACATTGTGTCTGATACTGGTGTTTGGGTATAGTGCTCACAAAACCCTGGCGTTGCTGCAGTGTCCTTGTTTGA
>NW_013665759.1:42548-44823 GCF_000517525.1 Limulus polyphemus
CGTCCTCATTTGTACAAACTGGTGATATGCTAGGCGCTGTATCTAGTTACACCAGCCATCCTAACAGTGATAACTGAGCAGCTAAATCCAATATTCGACTAATATCTCCTATAGTAAAACTACCTGCTCAATAGTTTGTAAAGTAATAATTACTGCCCTTTTGGTTCCATTAGTCTGACCATAATAAAAATTCCAACTTTCAGATAGTTGGTTAATCCCAGCTCTATCAATCAGGATTTCGATGTTTCCTCATCTGGCTCATCAAACAGCCAAATAAGTACTCTCAACTCTTTTATCTTCATTAGGTAAATTGATGAAACATGAAACAGTTTCCTTTTATTTTTCTGATTCAGTGGTCTCACATCTGACTCCTGCTAAAGCTAGTACACTATAGGTTTGTGACATACAGATACTGCTTATGAACATAATCCATGCACTTTCATATGCCTCGCATCTGCTACAAGTTGTGCATCAATAGGCAAGTCTGCCAGAGTATGAGGTACAAACCAGTTCAGGAAGAACCGAGCTACTTTTGTACAACACGAACTTATAAAAGCCAGCCCCAGTCTCCATAATGGTACATCTATTCTGTTACCATCTTTACATAGCAATTCCTCTGACATTTGGTAGCCTTTCCTAACTGTTGGCCCCCAGTGGCACAGTGGTATGTCTGCGGACTACAACGCTGAAAACCAGGTTTCGATACCCGTGGTGGGCAGAGCGCAGATAGCCCATTGTGTAGCTTTGTGCTTAACTTCAAAGAAACAAGTTCCTAACTGTTGACATGCAATCTCGTGTGCATCAAGTAATACAGGCTTTAATTTAACCACTGTACATATTTTTTAAAATTATGGGATAATAGGTAGGCAAACAACGATTTATAAACATAAGGAAAAGTATTATTGATAGTAGATCATACTACATTTTTCGACAGAACATTGGTCTGTCTTCTTTAGGTATGGTCAGGAGTAAGCAATCCAAGGTTTACATGTCGTTACGAAGACAATGTGGATTAACTGTGACCGAAGTATTGTAAGCAGGTGACAGGATATAGTTGTAGAGGTTAAGTTTGGTCAAGTGTATGAACGGTGAATAGACCTTGCAAAATACAGCTGATGTTGCTAGGCCATTATCACGGTTTATTGAGAGGGCGTTTGCTTCAATAATTTCTATAGTTTCTAAACAGTCTCTTTCTTTTTCAGTTTTGGGTTGGGATGGGAGAAGAATTTTTCCTCAAAGTATTTTGCGCCATTTTCATACTGATGATATATTAAGGCAGATAAGTGAAAATCACCTCTACGCATATGACCTTTGTGTTCTTTACGTCTTGTTTCGAGGGATGTAACGTTTGTTCTATATATTTCTTTCCACATTCACATGGGATAGTGTACTGTATATGCCCTGTTTTTGTTCTTTTAATACGAATTCTTTTGGGTTAGGTTGTGAGATGCTAATTTTATGTGAGGGTTTGAATAGTTTTTATATCAATGCTCAAATTATTAAAAGGTCTAGTAATTTCGTTAGCAATTTCTGGTACAAAAAGGAATGAAACAAAATTATTGTGTTGTTGATCAGTGAAAGACTAGAGTTAACATAATATTTTTCGTTATTTTGGAGTGTGATACAAGCTTTATCTATGATGTTGTGGTTAAAACCTCTAGATAGTGCCATGTTATTATGGTAGTTTAATTCAGTAAGTTTTTTTTGGGGTGCAAAGTTGTACTGCACAATTTACATTAGAGTCATGGGGACCATTAGCTGCAGCATGTTCCGAGAAAGACAGCTTTGTGATTGATAACAACGCTACAGTGCACCTTCCTACATACATAAAAGACTGTGCAAATGCCACAGGTTTTATGCATCTGTGCTACATTCCACTGTCTGTGATGATTGAACTTCACATTGCTAGATCTGCATTCTTTAGCTCCTCTTCCCACAGCTCCTGAAAAGATAATCATAGAGTCTATCCACTGGCAGAATCTTCTATTGTATGGCTTGACATTGCTTGTCAGAAAAGTATCAGCTCTCACATATTGTACACGTTCAGAAAATTCAATGAACTGACAAGTTTTCACTATTCAGGTAGACAACCTGTCCACATTTCTGTGTTACAAGCCCAAATAATACAGTATGACAGAATCATATTGTTACGTCTCCGTTTGTTAATTGATTTTCCATAGCTTCGTTCCGACGAAACTTTAGCGACACAAGTCCTTACTTAATAAAACTGGTTTATTCTTTCTGAATATAACTTTACCGATACACTTATTTTCAA
>NW_013665759.1:44833-57921 GCF_000517525.1 Limulus polyphemus
TCGTTTTCTTTTATCAGGTATCGACCCACCGATGTGTAGCCATTGTGACACTCAAGTCACAATAGCCCACATTTTACTGTCGTGCCATTGTTACGACCGTGAGCGGCAGCACCATTTTAGACACATTTTTTCTAAAAGTTTACCCCTGACGCTGGACAGTGTCATTGGTAATGGTGACACTGTCCGACTAGATTGTATTTTTAATTTTTTACACACTATACGTCTTTTTAATTCTATATAAATCTTTTACCGACATCTATTGATTTTTAACTCGCTGTTTTTTTTTACATTTTACTTTAATCTACCTTCATTGCTTTTACCGGTTGTTTGGCGCAGATAGCCTAGCTGCTTTGCACCATAAAACACCAACCAACCAACCAACTGTTTGTTCTAGGAAGAAAGGGTAATAGACATTGAACTTCAACAAGGTCCATCCTCAACTACTGGTGATGATCTCAGTTTTTCCTGGATAGTGAGTGTAACTGCAACTGGCCAAACATTATGGCAACCTGACACCCCCTTGTAGGGAAAGTTGCATCATAAAAAAGAGAGTAATGCTGATTAAATCCAGGTGGCTGTGTATTTCACCTGGGCTTCTTGACTTCTAATTCAAGCACATAGAATGAACAGAAGAAGAAGAAACATTAATGTGATGTTCACTTTACAGTATCTGTCAGTCTGATCTTATTGGGATTAAAACTGAATTTCTATGCAGTTACTACTTTTATAAAATGTTAATTCCTACCTTGTTAAAAAAAATTGATATAAACTTTATAAAATACAAGTTTATAGACCAGTATATGTTGGAGCAAACTGAAATTTACTATGCATAGTGATAATACAGAAAATAGTAACTTGTAAGTAGTAGAATCACTGAAGGTGTAAAAAATTAATGAACAGCTTATTGCAGATAGAAAGATGAAATTTTACACTAATAGTATAGATAGCATTACTTGAGGATAAAAACAATACTAAACCTTATGCGCATTAAAATTATACAACTACATGCAGATGTCAAGATAAGGAATCCCTAACAAAAGACACCAATACAAAGAAGAAAAAAAATCATAGAAACAACTGACAGTTCAAGTTACGTTCTTCACATCATCATGTACCCAATAATTTAAATGTTTTTGTTGTTACATGGAGCAGCCTTGCATTATTATTGTTGAAAATAAAATCAAAAAAGCAATGGTATCTAATTACTTTTTCTGTGTAAAATGTATATATTGTGAATGTTATTTTTGTCTTGGTAAATTTTCTGAAAGGTATTTTTCAAACATTTACATTAATATGAATCAAAGAAACCTACAAAGCACTGTAAAACCACATTTAAAAACTGATGAACTGCTTAAAATGGAAACTTATAAAGTTTAAGCAGTAGCATTATCCGAAAACTAAATAGCATTAACAATAGTCATTCAGAAATGAACTTGAACACAGTGAGGTGTCTGTTTATATTTTAGGAAGAAATTTCATTATTCACGTTTTTAAGAAAATTATGTATATTTTTCTAACAAGCTCATACCAAGCCTAATTATCTGTACTTTTACATAACTATTTGTTTTAAACTTCCCTATGAGTTAACATGTACTTCAGGATTAGTGTTAAAGTATGAAAAAGAATGTGGTTATGATTTGTTTGTAAATCAATTGTATCTTCTTTTAATGGCACCTTTCCAGATTCAGGAGTTTCTTATTACTTACTTGTTACATTGAGTTACAGAGTTCATCCTGCTGAACACTTGTAGATTTGTTGCAAATATAACCGTCAATTCCATTATTTGTTTCAAAGTTGGATAAAGCCCTTGTGGTGATGGGTGCTGCTGATCAGCTACAGTCCCTTTGGCCAGCAGTTCTACATTAGGGATGGTTATTCTGTTTCCTGGGGTATCCAGAAGTAATTTGAAAAACTAAATTAACTTTAAATCCCTGAAGAATAACATTATGACAGCAGAATAAAAGGTACAATTTTACCCTTACTTAACTGGAATATAATATATATTTATCCAACTATATTCTAGTAATTTTTACTAAATTTTTGTGCAGTTCTGCATGTAGTTAGTTGGCATCTTTGTAAACACAATATGAAAAGTCATAAACTAATTCTCTAGCTTAGACAAAGGTTACCTACAGCAAAGATTGTTTTGAAAGGGCTTGAACCTGTGTCTGTTCATGTTTTCCTAAGATTAGGTCATACTTATTTCAAGAGGTGGTATAAAGACTTGTACAAGGTAGTATAAACGTATATTAGGAATGATATGTGATATAACTTTAATAAGATGATATGATATTACGCTAGGATCTTTCGTTCTGACTTAACCATGAGATATAACATAATTATTGCTGTTGTCTTCATCTTGTGTAGATATGCTTCAGGTTGACTTTGTTTTTATTATTTTGCTTGTGTTTCTTTCTTTTCCTTTGCTTAATTTACCCTAGAAACTGCTGTGAATTGCAGATACTTGATACTTATTTGTTAGAAATCAGTGTAACGGAATACCATAACATCTGCTATGGCTACATTGACATAAAATCTAAACAGTTTTTGTGCCTCATTCTTTTACTGCCATGACATTGAATAGTAACAGTAAAAAATGTTTTACTTAGTAATTTCAAAACTATGCATATTTGCGAAAAATACTTGGCGCCATATAGTACGTTCAGCTAATAATGACATTCTTGTGTTTATTTTTACATATCTGTTATATGGAATGCACCCATGTAACTTTCGATTTAGCTGTATTGACTGAGATAGATACGCCGTGATTTCTTATAAGGCCTATTCTGAAACGGGTCCACCTTTTGCGTTAAGTAGAAACCCTTTTCCTCAGCTCTGATGGGATATATGGAAGATCCAGGGTTTGTCGTCAACACCTCCTTGTTGATAGCAAACTGTTTTCAGCAGTGGTGGAGAAGATACACGAGCTCGCTTGTTTGAACTGTTACTGTAGTCGTTGTCATACTGGTGATTTGAGCTTCATAGGTGGCAGGCATTGTTTAGAGACCTGTTCCTTTCCAATCCTCGAGAGGTTCCAAACTCCAGAAAGTTTCTTTGGCTTATGTATGTCTGGTGTTATTGATGCTTTAATTAACAAACTGCACCCTCCAATGGAGCACGTCAGGAGTGGGTCTTGGTGATTCTTTAGAGACTAGGCTCACTACACTTTCATGTAAGTCGATGCTAGTAGGGTTAGTTGCCGCTGGACTGTTTGAAGACTTAGTTTCTCCAGGGTCGACAAAGTTGTAGTCGTCGCAATACCCTCCCTCACTTTATTTTTACAGGACCAACCACGTCTATTAGAGACTGTTTGGTTCTATAAGACTTCAGAGGTAGTGCAATGACAAACATAGCAAGCTCTTCTGTATCTGATGCATTGGCAAGGAATGCATATATATATATTTATATATCCATGGGCTCAGCTATAGTGAACATCAAGCTGGCACCAAGATTCTTGACCATTCTAAGTGCCATTCTTCGACCAGCTAGTGATTATCCTGCTATGTTCCTTACGTTAGTAATTGTAGCAATACAACTATTAATAGTCCCGTTAGGCCTAGAAATTCCTTTAATAGCATTCGATGTGCTGCCACATTTATTAGAACATGGCAATTTAATACCACACAGTACAATCACTTTACACAGTAAATAGAGGCAAAGCGAAAAGAGAAACCACCTGTTCTTCCTGGTGAGGATAATATTCTTATCCTCTATATCCTAACTAATTCTAAGAAAATCCCATTTATTTCACAACTGCCCCTTCCTCCTTTCCTCCATTTTATCACACTACTCGACAAAATCACGTGGTTTAACGAACGAACAAAGGAACTTTGTAGGTATTTTGGTTTTAGATCTATCAGGTCCCTTCGTGACCTGATAGACAACCAGAGGCACTCAAAACTGTTATTTATCTTCTCTATGTGGTCCACGTTTTTTATCTAACTGATACAGCTGCAGGCTGGCCACGTATCGTATCAAAACCCGGTTTCTAGCGTTGTAAGTTTGTAGACATACCGCTGCACCACTGGGAATCTTCTATCTGGTAGGTCAGTAGTAAGTTTGGAGACTAACAACGCTAGAATACGGAGTTCGATTCCTATGCGATGTACAAAGCTCGGATAGCTTATTTTATAGCTGTGCGCTAAAACATATACAAAATTAGCTTCTAACAAGTTTTTGCTTTCTACTGGGATTAGACTATGAAATAAGTTTTTGTTTTGGCATTTTACATAGTTTTCAATTTTAAGCTAAAACGTATAGAAACCATATTTCTATTTTATCATTCTACGTTTTAAATTTATGATAATAATTTTCAGTAAAAAAATATATACTTGATATTATAATAGCAAATATATGCAGCAGCTATGTAATGCCTTTATCAAAAAATTTTATTTGCGGTGTAATTAATATTAACTTCTGGTCAAAGGAAACACTTTAGATGGATCAGAACTAAAAAGCAATCCAATAATAAAAATAGCTAATATGCTGTTCGTATGTTCTTACTTTAATGATTGAAATTCAGAATTTCAGTAAAGTGCAGAGGAAATGAAAAGGACATGGGTTCTTTAAGAAAAAAAGGGTACTTTCAAACATCGTAAGGCAAACCTTTTTTTCTGAGGAGGAGGTTTTGAGAGAAGACTTTGGTGACTATGGAATGTTTCTGGTACACATAGGGTAAAATTCATAGAAGCACTGTTTTGTGTTAGATCGTAGAAATGTTTATAAGACCAACCGAATAGTGAATTATTGAATATTAGCGTATAGCCCGTCAAATATGACGGGGGAAGTACTACCACTCCCACCCCATGGTATACCCTAACCTCAACCTTCACAGCAAACTGAAATAAATAAATTTTGTGAAATCAAGCTTGACCAACAAAGAAGAAGAAAAACGCAGTCGAGGCAGTCAAATGTCGGTAACTTCCTTTGTGAGCCAATCAAAATTAAGATCATTCATGAAATAAATTCATGGCGTATTCATATAATAATTATTGGTAAAATTCAGTTAGATTAACAACTTATATATAAAAGCCAGTGCGTTTTTGGTAACACTACGTTCCAACAATGGCTTTTATATCATGTTGCTTAGCAACAAAAGTATAACCTAATGTCTTTGTTAGTCTGTGTACTGAAAGTATAAAATGAAATGTATAGACAACACAAATGGAAAAATATTTCTTGATTTCTTAAATTAGATTCTCCGTTGATTAAAGAGGTTTGTTTTTACTAAAAACGTTGATGATATAAAAGAAAATATCTTAATTCAGAAACAATATAAGTTTTAAATTGAATCGATATTTTTACTTTCATGATAAATTTTATGCACTTGGCTCTAAGCTAGGTGATCCTACACTACGTCTTTACTTAGGCTTATTATACCAACATTCACTACACTTATAAGGTTTCACGTCACACACACACACACTTCAAGGCTCCCTTGCACCCCCGTCACTAAAATCGTAATAAGCAGACAATAATCGAACTATTCTATCTGGATAAATGCATTTTGGTCCGGCCAAGCATGGCCAGATGGTTAGGGAGCTTGACACGCAATCTTTGGGTCGCGGGTTCGAAATCTCGTCCCACCAAACATGCTTGCCATTTCATCCTTAGCGTGGTATAATGTGATGGTCAATCGCACTATTCATTGGTAAAAGAGTAGCCCAGAGTTAGCAGTGAGTGGTGATGACCAGCTGCCTTCCCTCTAGTCTTTCACAGCTAATTAGGGACGGCTAGTGCAGATAACCCTCGTGTAGTTTTGTGCAAAATTCATAACAAACTAAGCATTTTGGGTTTTATGACGCCTCCTGCTCCCCCCAGTGGCACAGCGGTATGTCTACGGACTTAAAACGCTAAAAACCGGATTTCAATACCCGTGGTGGGCAAAGTCCATTGTGTAGCTTTGTGCTTAACTACAAACAAACAAACAGACTCTTCCTATTTCGAGAAATTCAACGTGACGTGACGGGATACACACTGGCTTTTATATAGATTAAATTAACACTTAATAAATAATATACCAAATTATTTTTTTACTATAAAGACCTACAAGTACCTGCTTGTCATTTATTTTGATGCTGAAATATTTTTCCTAATGTTGCGTCAGCGAGTCACATGACTACTGTGGCGCCCTCTAGTTTCTAGAACTATCTTGTTCTTTCATGAATGCTCTAGTATTTACTAGATAGTGTAGGCGGGTATATATAAGAGGGGAAAACGTGACGCGAGGAGATTGTAATGTGTGTGTAGACAGTGAGTAATTGAACTGCAGTCAAAAGTATTATTGACGTTCGTTGTTATAGCGTTTGTTTAGCGCGATTGTTGAAGTTGAGTGTATCGGTAAAGTTATATTCGGAAAGAATAAACCAGTTTTATTAAGTAAAGACTTGTGTCATTAAAATTTCGTCGGAACAAAGTTACGGAAAAATCAATTAACAAACGGAGACGTAACAATATATATATATATATATAAACACTGCATTTTTCATTTTTTTTAGGTGGTGTTTTTTCAGTCAGTTCAATAAAATTTGTTTGTATACTTGTGTGTTATACTAAACAGTATCCTAAAAATATATTATCCCTTGTTTTTTACACAATAAGAAGAAACTTTTTTTTTCAAAAATTTTAAACTGGTACTGAAAATTTCAAATATATGTTAGATCTTGTCAGAGGGCGCAGTGCCTAGGTGACCTGATAGTAATAGAGCGCTAAAGCCGAAGTATTAATGACATTTTGTACGGTAATTTGTAAATAAAAACTCGTAAGCATAATGTTTTGAGCGTGAGTATATTTTTTGTTTCACTATATAGAACATTATTCTTTAAAGTATTAAACGTTCTTATAAAACTATAATTTTATTTAAACTGCATATCTGGGTCATAACTAAATCGGTAAAGAAATTAAATGAATTGTTTAATATTGGATAAATTATGCTCTTCAAATTTCAGAGAATATGGTACTGATATTCATACTGCAGTTGACATTATTACTTAATTTGCAGATACAGTTTTATTTGTAAAAGTAATGGTTTGGTCGAAATTTATAATTTTCATTATGAAGTATTATAAGGTTTTTAAATTTTATGCTAATATAATGTACTTGTTGAGCTAATTCGGTGTAGTATTTTTAATATTTCTTTTTTCAGTGTGGTATGATAGAGTAATTGTGATTCTGGGAGTATACAAGCTAGCTTGTCAGGTTGCCGCAGAAAAACAGGGTCTTCTACTTTGGGAAAATCAGGTACAATACTCTCAAATTTATTGTGTAATTATTTCAGTGCTATAGCAATGAAGATTTGTGTATTTTAAAATCGTCACATTCAATTGTTAGTTTCAGTGAAAGTTTTACAAGGTTACTTCTTTGCTGATTGAAAAACGAGATGAAATATTATGTATTTACATCAGGATTGGGGTTGTAAAAGAAACCAGAGTCTGAGAAAATAATAATTTTTTACTCTACAGTTAAATAAAAGGCTATTCTACAGAAACTTATTTACAGTATATTTGTGTAGAAATCTATATAGAATTTTATTATTCACCTAAAAGTGTAAAATTAGTTTTAAAAACTTTTTGAAAGGAAATATAAAAACTTTTAAGATACTTTTGTCAGAGCCTCATACAGATTAGAAAAAATGTTGATTAAAAGTATAAGTTTCTTTCATTTTATGTTTTTATCATAACCGTTTATCCTACGACTTTTGAAAAAAGAGTAAATGAAATTTATTAGATGGCACACATCACTGTAAGAAACTACTGAAAAACTATACAAAACATGCAAAACTTTGATTCCTGACATTTCAGACAGTTGTTGTACTTGGCAGCCAAATTTATTGCAGCAAATGACTTATCTTGCAGAAAGCATATACAAAGATATAAAGTTGGTTTTGGGTCACTATGTATCTTTAAATTTCTATTTCTGAGTGTCATTCTTGAAACCAAGAGAAGTATAATAATTAAAGTTATAAAATTGTTGTTATTATTTTCAGTGGCAAACTTTAAGTTAATAATTATTTATAAATACAATGAAGGGATTTTTTGGTGATACGTACTACATGTTTTGACAGAAGAAGATAGACCAATGTTCTGTTGAAACATGTAGTATGTTCTGTATATAAATCATTATTAATATAATGTACTTTCTTACTCAAGTAAGCTTTAAGTTTTGTCCTTCATACTGTTTTCAGTGTTTGTGTGGCTAAAATGGATTTAAGAATAAATGTAGACCCAAATGATTCTTGCTGTTAAAAAATGTTTTAATGCAGTGTAAATCCATTTTGTACATCCTACTATTCTAAACTGTTGTACACACCTCAGTGTATTACAGTGGATTCAGGAAAGATCTTGTAGCTGCCAGTTCTAAGATTTTTTCAATTACGTCCAACAACTTTGACAGTACTAGTGTATAATCTGTTCATTATTTTCATGTGGTGCTATAATATGTATGTCATCTGAATGGTCTGAACATTAGTGTGTACACTATAAATTAAAACAACTGATGTTGCTCATATTATGAAACGTCTGTAGGCATAGAACGATTGCATGTAATGAAACATACTGCTTGACTTGAGTAGAAACATTATAGCTGTTTATGATGATATTACTGTACAAGTAGCAATTGTAAAACTTCATACACATATAGTTTAAAGATTGTATTAGTTGATTAAAATATAATTCCTCATAACTTCCACGTTAAAAAGAAGATTGTGATACTTTTGTACAAACTACTGTTATTGTGTTAAAATAATTGTTAAACTTCACACTTGTACATTCTTTTCACAATGTATTTAAATCTCTATTAACGACAACTGATTTAATAATTTGATTGTATATTATAATAATAATAATAATAAAATTGAAGTAAAAAACTAATTATCTGTTTTTGAAATCTTGTTGTTACAAAATAGCTGTAAATTGTATGTAAGAGTTCAGATTACTTAGACATGAAGATAGTCTAATGTCTTATTGTATAATTACTTACACATGAAGATAGTCTAATGTCTTATTGTATAATTACTTATGCATGAAGATAGTCTAATGTCTTATTGTATAATTACTTACGCATGAAGATAGTCTAATGTCTTATTGTATAATTACTTATGCATGAAGATAGTCTAATGTCTTATTGTATAATTATTTACACATGAAGATAGTTTGATGCCTTATTGTATAATTATTTACACATGAAGATAGTCTAATGTCTTATTGTATAATTACTTATGCATGAAGATAGTTTGATGCCTTATTGTATAATTATTTACACATGAAGATGTTTTATTGTTGACAACTTGTCTGAATTATACATACAGGTCCAAAATGTGCATATTATTTCAAAATGTGTTAGATGAGCATGTGTTTAGCAAAAGAAATTCTGACGAAATATAAAGTGTTTAATAGTTTTCATTCCAGTAAATTTCTTAGAAAACTTAACATAATTTAAAGGTATATATTTTTCATCTTGTCAGAGTGAACTTTACTTAGTGTCCTATACTGTGGTTAGATACTGACTTACATGGAAAATAATTGTATGCAATTAAAGAATAATGCCAGTTTTTGGTTAGTGTCCCACTCTGTAATCAGGTAATATGTAAAATGGATGAAAATTGTGTGTAATTAGAGAAAGATGCCTGTTTTTGCTATGTCCCACATTGTAGTCAGGTTTTGGCTAAGATCACACTAATCTACTCTTCATAATAACCTGTTTTTTTTTTCTTCAACTGTTATCCAGTTCACTTGCATTTTGTTTCTGAGATTTGCTTCAGTGGAATGCCTTGTTTTCTGGAGTTATATTCCCTCAGTTGGGGAAATTGATGTGACACCTTTCTGTCAAGCAGACCATTTTTTTTTTTTTGGAGACTTCATCATCCTATGGCCCCTTCCTGGTGTCCTCCCTCCCATGAGGCCAGCTATTGTAGGGCTCCATGATCAGTTGTTTCTGAAACCACTCCTCAGCTTTGTTCCTGTGGGAGCTTGGTTCTTCCGCTTTGTTCACCTGTGAACTTGCTCTGCAGAAAACCCATGAGTTTCATAGGGTTTCCTCAGGATCTTTCTTTGTTCTGTTTTTACCTCAGTTCTAATCCTATCTTGTAAGGCATAATCTGGTATGATCTCCCTTCTGTTCTTCTCATTTGGGTTGGCTGGTCAGGCTTTTAACTCATTATTGACTCCGTGATTCATTTGAGAGTACTTATCTCCTTGTTTACTGGGAGTGCTCAACATTCTCCTGGCTTCTGGTTTACCTAGGTTTTCATGTTTCCTTTTCTTTCTATGCATGCAGTTCTGTCTCATCTAATCTCTTGTATCTTTTGTGTTCTCTTCAATGTATTCTGGCAGATCAGTTTAATATACCCTGTGACCCACTGTCTTCTCTCATTATTCTTTACCAGCTCTGAGCATCCATCTTCCTCCTACCCTTGCAGTCTTCTTGTTCACAGATGCTTCTAGCTAGTTAGGGTGTATTCTGGAGACCTTCACCATTTTTGAACTTTACTCTCCTGGAGAGTGGTCTTTCCATATCAATTTGCTTGAGATGTGGGTAGTTCAATGGACTTGCTACCATTCTTTGTTACAGCTATCTGTACATCTTATTTTGATCTATTTCAACAACTCCCCCATTGTTTATTACATCAACCAACAGGAAACTAACCACTTGCTGTTTTCTTCTCAAAGCTGCACTTTTGGGCTCCTGACCACAACACCCAGTTTTTGACCTTCCATGTTCTTGGAGATTAGAATTCAGTGGCATATTAGCTTGTCTCTCCTATACACAATCCTTAGAATAGAGTGATATTGCCATCTACTGATGTTTGTGTAGATTTGTTCCTACTCTAGATAATCCTTTGGATAGAGTGATATTTCCATCTCCTGATGTTTGTGTAGATTTGTTCCTACTTTAGGTGTCCTCTTATTGATGCATTTGTGACTCTCCTCTACACCAAGTTTCTACTTTTTTTTGGTCAGCAGTCTTAAAGTCAATGGCCCTGGTTGTATTTTCTTGAATCCGGATTGGTACACCTCTTTTCTGTATGCCTTTCCTCTGCTTCAACATCTTCCCAGGGTAGTGTCTAATTTAGAGCATGTCTTGCCAGGTTTTCCTCTTTGGCTAGCTCAATAATGATTTCCACTTCTTTGCCTACTTGTAAACCTGAAGCTTCTATTTCTTCCAACTTCTCTGTGCATCAGTCTCATACATCCATATTTAACTGCAACATTCCACACCTTCATCTTTATGGGTGGGTTTTGTCTGGTCTGTTGCAAGACAGGCAGGTTTTTCTCAAACGTTTCCCATTGTTGACGCTGTTTACGCCTTCCTCTGCTGGGTCCAGATTCATCATCTTCACTATCAAGATTAGATGGAGAGCTTGTCTCATTGCCTCTTCATCATCATGCATTTGAACACCACTTGACTCACTTTCACTATCTTCTAAGCTATCTGGGTCAAGCACATCAAGCATACTTACGTAGTAATTAGGGTTACTACTCACCACTCTAACAATGTGGGCAAGGTCGACATGCAGTTGTCATACATTCTGCTTAGGCATCTTATTGGTCACTGAAAAGCTGAGTGTAAAACATTGAGATAAACCATATATTAACATTAGGTGGGATGACAGTAAATACTTCCCAACTTGTTTTACTCCCATATGTCACGTGTGGCAATTTTGAATAACAATGGGAAACATTGGTACCAGTCACTGTGTGAGGGGGTGGGAGGACTTGGAAATGTATACGTCCCAGCTGCAGTGAAAGGGATAACCAGTTCGATTAAACAATCAATCTAGTTTATTTATTTCTCTATGAGAGATGACTCTCTTCATTTTTTCATGCCACTTCCCATGAAATTCATCATTTCCTGGTGTCTCTTTCAATATTCCCTGGATGTGGTATTGCTCACAGGGACGTACATGACCCTGACACTTTAATGTCACATTATGTACATCACATTGCAGTTTTTTACCTCTAGGTTTCATCTCCATCCAGTCACATTCTTAAATCTTTCCAGAGGTTCTAAGGTGGTGAGTTGTTGATTTTTTTTTTCTTGCAGATTCAGAATGTATACATATGTGTGAGTGTGTGTGTATATACTTGAGACATTGAAACAAACCATGTGGCCAGTGTTGCCTCACTGAAAATTCTTGTCTTTTCCAAAATCTGCATTAACCTTTTCAAGACAGGTTACAGGTGAAAGGCCATGTCATCTCATTTGTTGATTTGCATTAAAAGGTTTATTGAACTACTATTTCATGACTTTATGTGAATAAGTTTGGTATCAGACTGTAGATTATAATTCAAATGTTAGTGCCATACATAACTCAAAACAGTTAAACATCAATTTTTGTGTGTCAAGTGGTATGTTTAATGCAGCACTGGTTCAAATTAGATGTTTATGATGTCAAAATACTAAGTCTGTAGTTTCGTATGAATTAAGAACTCAAATTGCCGATGTTGACAAGCTAGAATATAAAATAAGAACCTCTTATCTTTTCTATTTGGTAAGATATTGCTTATGTAATGAATCAAACACAGTGGCACCCTGCCCACCTTTTTCCATTTTTTGAAATGCTCCCTTATATACACCTACTTCTATGTATGACAAGAATAACCAATTGAAAGCACAGAATGTCCCCCTCATTGCATTCTCAGCTATTTCAATGGACTTGGATACTAATTCTTTCTTTTAAACCAATATTTCAAAGAGGTAGGGTGAGTCTTTAGTCTGCTCGAAATTTCATATTTTTTTAGACTAAAATACATCTTATTTACTGAGCTTGATAAATTATAGTGGAATTCTATGGTATTAATGTAGTAATTTGTGATTTTTAGTTATTCAAATGTATATATATATATAAAACCTTAAAAAATATTTTGTTTTATATCTTCCACATGCAAAATTTTAAAAGCCTTAGCAACCTATGTCAAGCAGCAACTAAGTACGAAGGTCGTAACTAGAAGAGATAATTGTTTGCTTTACTTCTTTATTTACAGTTCTATGTTTTAAGAAAGATAAGTTTAAGAACTTATTTCAAAATAGCAGTTATCTATATACATATATAGTGTATAATAATTGAAATGTGACTGGATTTTACAAAATAC
>NW_013665759.1:58876-65918 GCF_000517525.1 Limulus polyphemus
AGCATTTTGAGATGTAAGGGTAGGAAAACAGGGGTTTGAGCCCACCCAGCTAACCCCCTATTCTGTGCATGTCACTGCATTGTTTCATTAATTATAGACACCCACTTTAAGCATAATTTGAGCACATGGAAATTAGTTATAGGTTGCCTATTCTAGCTTTTTCTTATATTAATGTACCCTACGCATCAGTGGGTCATGAGAAAAAATGTAGTGTGATACAAGTTGAAACATACTTCTAAACCTAGTGTAGTATGCAGGCATACCCTATGATTTGATAAAGTGAGCTCGTCAGTTCACTTAAAATATTTCATAATTTTCGTTCATAAGCGTTTTAAGTAGGCTTAACATAGCACTTTGATTAAGGAAGTAGCGAAGCTCCATTTTTCCTAGTTACCTATTGTTCTGAGTCTTTCACACATGGTATCACGTGCACCTTCTTATACGGAATATTTCTGCAAAGTAAGTTATATTATGTACTAGTAAACAGTGATCTTTTCCACTGGGGTGTTAGACGATACCTTGAGATTACATATCCCTTTATTTATAGACAGGTGTCACATGTTACAGGTGTGCTACTTGGTTGTGTAACTGTTCTGTATTATAAGCGAATCAGCGTACTATATGCTTTTTGTGTGTTTGTTTTATTTAAACCTTAGCTCGGGGCGTATATTATTATGTCAGAGTATGCAACTGGAAGTTGCCTACATTATGAATCTATAAAAAAGACTATCATTCAGTCATTTGCTTGAATTCATGTTTGTCGTTGAGAGAACAATTTTAATCCAGAAACTGTCTGGATTTGATTAATTGATTTCTTGGAAAATGATTTTAAGATTGATGTGAAAGCAAAACTGATTAATCTTCCTCGAAAATGAATACTGTGCTCATCGAAACATTTGCTTAATAGTGAGCCACATTCAGTTGCGTTAACTTTAAATCCAAAGCTCAGTTGTGAGAAGAAAATATGTGGTATCTCTCAGATCAACCAACAAAGAAGAAATTTATTCTCACTAATAACAGGAGATTCTCAGATATCTAGTTTTAAGATATATTTCCATTCAAATTGCAGTTATTGGATTGTGAAAGGAAGGAGACAAGACAAAAAATCATAAATGACAAACATTTAAAATGACACTCACAATACAATACAAAATAATAAATAATGCACTGTAAAAATACAATAAACAATGCAATAAGCAAGTGATTCTGTGTGTGTCTGTGTAGAACTGACAAGAGCTAGCAAGGACTTTAATATAAAAGTAACCTCTTGACAGTTCATGTGTGAGGAATCCTTGTAAGTTAGATTAAAAACTGATTGAAGAGCTAAATGAATATAGCCCTAAGTTAGGCTTAAAATAAATCACTATAAAAGCAATGTATACTAAATCTGTGAAAACCAAGTCCTTACTTGGATTTCACTACAACTACTTTTTTTCAAAACACTTATATTCTATAAGTAGAGGAAGTGCAACACTTTAAACTACTTCATGCTTACCATAAAGGAATTCCATATTCATTCGTGTAAGGTGAACAAAAACAAAATGTAAGGCATTCAAGTCCCAGACAGACTGTCACTCCACAAATAAACTCAAAGTAAATTAAAACTCAGCCAAAACCAAATGGTCTCGGCTAATTACTTATGGAATCAAATAATGCAAAGGATCATCATGCAAGGGCTGCAAGAACTCACGCTGAAAGTTAAACCAAACTAAAACTATATACAAATCTGTGGTTTCTGGTGCATACCAAGCCTGTATTGTATAGTTACCTCACTTTGTCAGCTAGAGGTGTACAAAATAAGAAAGTGACTGCTCACAGTTATTATCTGATAATAGTAAACTATTGTCAGATAATTATGCTTTGGTCTTCACCTACAAGTCGATTTGCCACTTAGAGAAATCATTGTAAAGGAGACTGATGAAAAATTTAGAGAAAACTAAATAGTGCATTCGAAAAAGGACTGATTAAAAACAAATAATTTTAAAACTTTACCTTTTAGCTAAAGAGGTGGAAAGAATACTCCAAGAATAAGGAAGACAGTAAAAGAATAATGGAAAGACCCCGCGTTTTCTTGCAACCAGACTCCTAAAAAGTAATCCACAATTATCACTTAGAAACACTGCAAATGTACATTTTGCTCTGATATTTGAGATGATATGCCAGGCTTAAATGAAAACAAAATTGGTTATCATGATGTTGAAAAGAAAAACTCCATCTTCAAACAAATCTATACCTTAATAAAAGAGAATCGACAATTCAAGGAAGAAATATCATAAAATATACTGGCAAAAATAGAAAAATTCTCAGTGAATATGAGATTTTCACACAAGCTCAAATACAGAAAAATATTTACAAAAAAGGAACAGGTTGCTTGGGGGTGGAAAAAAACTAACCTTAGCATTAAACCTCAGTACTTTCGAAGAAAGCCCAAAGAATATTGTGTTCCAGAAGTTACCTGCTGCCTTGTTTTACAACACTAAAAATATCGACCAATATTTTTACTTGTACACGAGGATGTATTACTCAGTCATTTCTGTAAAATAAATCATACTATGTAGAAATAAACAGCGATCTTTTCCATGGTAGGTCAGATGATATTTCCATTTGATGAAATAAAAGTTGATTCACTCCTTGTACATGATCCAAGTGAAGACACGATGTATGAATCCTGTGAATAATTTACTTTGGTTGTTATGCCGAGAGATCTTATTGTATAGTGAAAGCAGCCAGTCTACTTCCAGTTTGATGACACCTCTGGGAAAATAACTCTTTCTGATGTACTTAAAGAAGTTGAGAAAACAAACTTTCATGTTATAGCTAGCTATTATATGTGATCTAGCTGCAAAAGAAATGCATATAAGTAAGCTTAATGAATCTCCAGAAAATCCCAGCTTCTCTAATTCATCAAACCAAGAACCAAAGTTTGCTCTTTCTGACATTCTTTTTTTACTTTGGGTTGACTCTTCCTTATGGCACAGTTACTACATAGAAGCTGATTTTTGATGTTTTAAAAGAGAATCAAGGCGAACTTAAACTACTATACAAATTGCCATGGAAGTATCTTGTCATCATGGGTAGCGACAGACAAAATGTTAGGATGTTAGTTTAAGTATTTACAATATTGAAAATATAACTCATAATACTTCCCCCTTTCTGGATTGTAAAGTTCCTTGGACAATCGTTATATAAAAAACCAACAAAATGGGTCGAACTCTGCAATAAGTTCAATGCCCCCTCCCCCCATAAAGTTTCCATTATTTGGTGAGCTCCACTTCTCCTCGTGACCTCTAAATGCCAAACCTCTTTCACTTAAAAACTATAACAGCTACAACTCTTTTCAGCACTTCAAAATAGTACTGTATGGTCTTTCTCAGCTCATCTGTTCTTCAAGATGCTGATCCACAGTATTTTTATTTGACTTTCTTGTTATCCAACACAACATCGCCCTCTTATGTTCCATGTTGTCTTCATGATTCTCCAGAGTTCTGAGTAGATTCATCCAGTCACAAAATCCACCTGTTGTAAGTGATGTTTGGCATTTAGAAAATAGTTTGCAAACAAAACAGTATATACAGCCTTTGCTCTTTGAGTAAACTAACCAGGATCTCATCACAGTCTGGCCATTTTTCAATCTTTTTTTCAAAATATTTGTTTGAGAAACTTCTGCTCAGTCTCCGTGGTACTTTCATGTTGACCACGGTGATCGTCATCTGTATCAAAAGCGTCAACAGTAGGTTGAATATTGCTAGAAAGAGCTCCCACGGTTTGTACACTATCGCTGGCTTCACTGGTGTTTACTTGGCTTGTTTAAACTGTAGGTGTTGAAAACTTGACATTGTAAAATACTTTGATAGTTTTTGACATTTAGAAATTTCGTCAGATCGCTTTTCCTTGAGTTTGCGTTTTTGGTATCCACTTAAGTACTTTCTTGAACTCATTGTTATTCCTCTTGGGTCTTGTGCTACAAAGGAAAAAAAATACATTAGTCACCGCAGAACAGCCACCTTACCACGACACTCCATCTTCACAAACTATTATTTTGTATTGAAATAGGCCCTACCTAACTCTAACCTGCCTACTGTACCATACCGCTGTTAAACTAGAGTACCACATGGCTAATGCTCACTCTTCCTCTCCCACCTCTCACAGTCTCTTCGATTACTGCTTCTCGAATCTTCAACTATGTTTTCCTTCGCTTTGTGCTCTTTCTTTTCAATCAATTTACTTTTTTATTTAACTGTTTGCTATATAGTTAACATTAAGGGGAAAAAAGGAAATTAATACAAAATCCTACACTCGTCTACTTCAATAGTAAGTCCTGATTCTACCTGGGATATTACCAGGACACCCAACTATAGTACAGTAGCTATTCACCCCTAAACTTCCCTATTCTATGTAGTAACGGTCCCGCCACTACAGTAGACCTAAATGTGTTTAGCATTTGCACTAAAGTCGCTTCTGGGGCCCCTCTGGGATTAGGGGCCCTGAAGCTTAAGCTTCATTAGTTTCATAGTAGATCCGCCCCTGGGTGTCTTTAGTTGTTTATCTGTGACTTTAGTGAGTTATAGTTATATTGTCAACTAAAGAGCTTCATTTAAACATTTAAATCTATTGTGGTTCAGACTTATTCTAATTATCTCGTCTGTTATGGCATCTATAAATTGGTCACGTGCCAATAAATCACACTCTTTATAAGAAACATCAAGGTATGAAAGGTGGGCAAGCATTTCCAAGTTTTCTACGGGTTCGGCTATGGTCTCTTCTTTCCTCCATATCCTGTTTTGGAACTTTGCTCTGGATGTCTCTTTCTGATGTGACATTCTAGTCCGGTTGGATAAGGTGGTTAATAATGCTTTATAGCCATTACGGCTTTCAGGTGGAAGGTTAACATTGTCAAAGCTGGTTCCTTTAAATGGGTAGTAAGACAGATGGCTTGTTGTTCGCTATTCTATTTGTTCACTCTGGAAATTATTTTAACTAAGACAGGTATGTCTCCAATGGTATCTAATCATCTTGGAGGGTTGTTTTCTATACTAGTGGCCTAGAATGGTGTGGTGGTTAAGGCATTCGACTGGCAATCTGAGGGTTGTGGGTTCGAATCCCCATCACTAAACATGCTCATCCTTTCAGTCATGGGAGCATTATAATGTGACAGTCAATCCCACTATTTATTGGTAAAAGAGTACTCCAAGAGTTGGCAGTGGATGGTGTTGACAAGCTGCCTTTTCTCTAGTCTATCACTGTTAAATTGGGGATGGTTAGCACAGATAGCTTTCATGTAGTTTTGCATGAATTTCAAAACAATCTGCACTGGCCAATGTTGGACTGGCTAGCTACATTCTGGTACTGGATTTTGCAGTATCATAGCTGGAGTGGTTAATGAAGGTCCTTCATTAACAGGTAGTACAACAGTAGTAGTAATAGGTCTAGACCAAATAAGCTTTCCTATTCCATATTTGGTAGTAAATGGTATTTTTGGTTGTAGTCTTTGAGCCAAAGCAGAAATAGGTGTGACTTGATTAATATTTGTTCCAAATGTTTTATTCTGTTGCTGCTGTTCTTTTCTTCTTCGTCAGTTTTGTCATTATAATCTTTAAATTTGTTATTATGGTATCTCTGTACTTCTTTGATGTCCCTCTGCATGTCTTCAAACTTCTTGTTGTTTGTTTGTAATTTCTCCATACATCTCCAAAACTTTGGTTGATCTTGTCTTCAGTCAAATAAATGTTTTGTTGTAATTCTTCCTTACATAATATATCTCTTTCTTAAATTCCTGTTTCTTACCTCCTGGTCTCCTTTTAATTTTCTATATTTTTCTTCTAATTTTCTGTCCTATTCTTCTTTAAATGCCCTGTCTCTTTTTATTTGTTCTTTTTGCTACTGTTTTGTCAAGTCTACTAGGTTTCTATCTCACTCTGTGCTATTGTAGTCATCTTGAACTAGAGTCGAAGTTTACTCAAAAATTCTAATTTATTTTCACAAAATAATACCCTTCTTCTGATACCAAGCATTGTAACATTGTTCTTTTGTGGGCGGATTCTTTCCATTTTCTGGTGAAAATAATTCAAACTCCAGTTCATGTAGCAATCACAAATTTGTTTTCTTCTACCTTTAACGTTTCTACAAGTTAGAACACTTATACACTGACGTAAATTATTAAAGGCCTGCGTTAGATATGACGTTAAACCACTTTACAAAGTAACAAAATAAACGCGATATCTAACACAGATTCAAATACAACATGATACCACAGGGACTAATGCAACTCTCTATCTTGAAACAACTCAATAAAACTAACTTCCTATTTATAGTTGTATATGTAGCTTAGTTTCTACACACTTCGCAACATCTCTTGATTAAATAATTTAAAACTGCGCTTGTGCAATATATATATAAATATAATTAAAAGGAGAACCATGCTAAAATAATTACACAATAAAAAATATATTAAAAAGCAGATACTAACTCTAAAAAGACTCTACATATTTTGGTATTCTCATGCCACCATTTTTTTAGGATTAGTCTGTTACGACAGCGGAGGTCACGTGACACTAGTAACACGTCACGCGCTTCTAGAACGTTCATGAAGCGTCGGGAGGTTACTAGATTTCGGTATTCTTGTACATATAAGACGGTCAAGACGTGACGGCAACAATGTGTAATTGAACTGCGAACAGAGAGAGATGTATTGTTGAGCACGTGAGACGTTCTTGTGAATTACAGCGTTTGTTATAGCGCGACTGTGGAAATTAAGTGTATCACAAAGTTGTATTCAGAAAGAATAAACCAGTTTTATTTAAGACAGGACTTGTATCGGTAAAGTTTCTTCTGAAAGAATTTTTATGGAAAATTAACTAACGAACGGAGGCGTAACAAGTCTCTGTTTGTTAATAAATTATTCATTGTGTAGTTATTTGAGCGTCGTACTCCTATTAATTGTATATCTCTCGATTACTAATATTCCCTAATGTTCTAAGACTTGTTTGATCTTTGCCAACATCTGAACTAAAACAAATTACAAAATTACACTTCGTCCCAACTT
>NW_013665759.1:66898-75549 GCF_000517525.1 Limulus polyphemus
AGTTCTAGAAACATGGCGTGACACTAGTCATGTGACTTCGCTGACGCAACAGTATTGTATACTTATTGATTCATTTGCTCAGGTTCACTGCATGTTTTAACTGCAGCAAACAAAACCCCAAAAACACATTCTGCCATCAAAGCCCTCACTGATAACACAGAACTTACTTTCAAGTAAAAAAGTTGGCTTCAGCTGTGGATGGAAATGCTGTGACAACAAAACAGTATTAATTTACTTTTGGTCAATGAACTTTTTCAGCACGGCTCAGTCACTGGGTCCAACCTCGTAACCACTTTGTGCTTGTTATAGTTTTCATGCTATAACTTTTAAATTAGTAAGCAAATGTTAACGAAATTTGGCACATTATCAGTAAACATTACAGTGCTTTCATACGCAAAATATCAATTTTTTATTGAGACTTAAGGTTTGTAAAGCAATGTCTTATTTTTTCTTTTCGCATGTTGCCTATCTATCATGCAAATTAATTTTCATTTTAAGATTAAAAATAGTTTTATGCATCAGAAAATGTTTAAATTTCATATGCAAAATCTTTATAATTCCTGAATAGTTATCAAATGTTTTTTAAGAAAACACTTTATATTTTATCTGTTATTTTCAGTAATTAATCCTGTATGGGATCGGTAGATTTGACTGATCTCACAACCACCATAGAAAATTAGGAAATAAATATAAATTGTGCCTCTTTCATTCTAGAATGAATACAAATTATAACACGAAAACATAAATGTTTAGTCAAATTAGCTTAAATCTCATAACATTATACATATGCCTGGCTAACAATACAGAAGTTACAACAATGCGGCTCACGTGCACTCATGTTACCCTATCAAATGACATAAAGGTGACCTTTGGTCTGTACAAAGTAACTTATGTTGGCTGTGTTTTAGTAGACTAATACTTTGTAAAATAGTCACATTTCAATTATTATACATTATATATGTACATAGATTATTGCTATTGTTACGACAGCGGAAGTCACGTAACGCTAGTAACACGTCATGAGATTCTAGCAGGATCGGGAACATCACGAATAATCCAGTATTTGCTAGGCGCCCTCTATTCTTGTGTATAAGTGCGCCAGATAAAGCAAAATTATGAATCGGAATTGAACTGCAGACAGATAGAGATGGACAATTGAGTCAAGCACGGTAGTAAGTAAAGTGCGTGAATCGTTCGTTGTGAATTATAGCGTGTGTTTAAGTGTGGAAATTAAGTGTATTGCAAAGTTGTATTGAGAAAGAATAAACTAGTTTTATTTAAGAAAGGACTTATATCGCTGATGTTTCTCGGGAAGAATTTCTAAGGGAAATTAACAAACGAACAGAGACGTAACACTATTTTGAAATAAGTTCTTAAACGTATTCTTCTTAAAACATAGAACAATAACTAAAGAAGTAAATCAAACAATTATCTCTTCTAGTTATGACCTTTGTACTCGGTTCCTGCTTGAAGTAGATTGCTAAACCTTTAAAAAATTTGCACATGGAGGATATGAAACAAAATTGTTGAGGTTTTATATATACATTTGAATAACTAAAAAATCATAAATTACTACATTAATATTAACGAATTCCAGTATAATTTATCAAACTTAGTAACTACGATGTATTTTAGTCTAAAAATATGAAATTTCGAGCAGACTAAGGACACACCTTGAAATCCTTGAAATCTTGGTTCAAAAGAAAGCATTGGCGTCCTAACAACTTAAAATGGCTGACAAAGCCACTAGGGGCCGTTCTGAGTTTCCGATTGGTTATTAATGTCATATACAGAAGTAAGTGTATATAAGGGAGCGTTTCCAAAAATGGAAAGAGGTGGGCGGGGTGGCACTGTGTTTGATATATTACATGAGCAATATCTAAGCAAATTGGAAATATAAGAGGCTCTTAGTTTATATTCTAGCTTGTCAATATCGGTAGTTTGAGTTTATAATTCGTACGAGACAATATACTTACTATTTTTAATTCAAAAACATCTAATTTGAACTAGTGCTGCATTCAACATACCACGTGACACACAAAAATTGAAGTTTAGCTGTGTTTTTCTAAAATGTCTTTTAAATTAAGAAATTGGGTAATGTATAATTATAATCTACAGTTTGATACCAAAGTTATTGACATAAATTCATCAAATAGTAATTCAATGAAATTTTGAATGTGAGTTAACAAACGAGATGACATGGCCTTTCACCCGTACCCGTGTCGAAAGGGTGAATAGAGGAAGTCGGATACTCTAGAACTGACCACAGATAAAAAAAAAATGCTCTTTGTAAAACGTAACAATAATAACTAGAAAATGACAAAGGACATCAGTGAAGAGGTACCTAATTTAAGAGCCACACCATACAGAAGCAGATAAAAGTCTTCTATCCCATGCTTTTCATGCAGCAAAATCTGAAAGCAGAACAGTTATCATTACTTCTAAGGACTGAGGACACTTCACTTGTTTGCCAATAATATATTATTTCACTCAGTGTAGTCCGAACCCTTATAGCTCTACTCTCATCTTATATCATAATTTCACACTATGTCAAAACAGGTTTGGCTTGCCACTTGTGTCACCTTTTGTCATCCTTGCTTCAGTTTGTTTCAGTTATTTACCGCAAAGTGTAACCCCCGTTCCACCCTATATATAGCTTATTTCAATTTGTAACCCACTATATTACCTTCTGTACTTTTAGATTTAACATGTTAGAGATTGTGCCACACTTTGCCTTCTTCTCTTATGGGCCAGTGACGCCTGGAACGCTTCATTGTTTGTTTGAATTTGAGGCAAAGCTATTAAGAGGCTATCTATACTAGTTGTCCTTAATTTAGAATTGAAAGACTAGAAGGAAGATAGCTACCCATATCACCCATCGCCAACTCTTGGGATACCCTAGAGGAATAGGGGTTTTTGACTGTTACCCTTATAATGCATACACGGTCCGAAAATGGGGAGTGCGTTTTTTTGTTATTGTTGTTTTTTGCGATAACGGGGTACGAACCAAGGAACCTCTGATCTATAGTCTGACATTTAACCAGTGGGTCGGAGTATAGGAAGTTATAATAGGCAACCGACTTAAGGCAACCAACTTCCATGCTTTGTATTTTTAGTTTCATCTAAACGACCGACCAATAAGAATTGCCACGATTAAATTCCTCTAATATTTTCACTTTCTAAGTATTAGTTATGTAAAATAAAATAAACATTACTAATTTTCATAATTACATATAAAATTATATTATAAATACTTTCTGAAATTTAACGATAGATTTCCGTTCCCAAAATGGATGCTGATGGGTTACCGATTGTTGGACCAGGGGTGGACTACTCAAAGGTAAAAAACTATCTAACGAATTATTTGAAGCCTTATAACACATTATATTGTTTACTCTTCTCTGTTAACAAGTTTATTTTTAAGAACAGCGAATAATATTTATAAGTGCAATTTACTCTGCACCTATATTACGCACAGTACAACACAAACACTGAAATATAGTCTGACTGTAGTCCGAGCAAAAGAAGGCGTTGTTTTTTGTCACTTGTACTGTGTTAATGTATAAAAATTTAACAGAAACGAGTTTGTTTCCAGAATGCATTCCTAGTTGTGGGTCATTGTTTTATATATTTTAATTATGACAGTGGTGTGAATTTTTATTGTCAAAAAGCCACTTTTAAATATTAATCATTTATTAATAATGATATGCATTGTTACTATGTGCTGAATTTTAATTTCAAAGTCTTGTGAAGAATAAATTTAATTTAGTAACAACCAACGTTAAATAGTACTAACTTTTAGTTTTACTGCTGTTACTAGTATTACTATTAGTAATACTGTCACTTCTGAGTGTTATTCTACCAATAGTACAATTTGTATTAATATTAATGGGACTAACACTTAGTAACTCTGAAAGATAATAAATCTTAACAGTGAGAAGGGCTGCATGGAGCTTTCACATGCTTGTTCGTGGGAAGGATTGGTATCTGCCTTTCCTCAGCCCTAAAAATGTAAAAGTAAGATAGAATACATTAATCAGACCTTGCATGCTGTAAAAGTGTAAACTTGTCAGTCAATTAGGGAACATCATTATGACATGAACCTCGTGATCATTTGACGATGAAGGATTAAGAACAACTAATAGATGAAATCATACACTGATATAGTTAAAATGTGACAAGCTACAATTTTTTTTTATTTACTTTTTCAGTTATATACCATGTTGCAGTGTGTTTATAATGCTGCACCATATTAGTATATTGTTTTATACTATAACTATGGTTGGATGTGTATTTGTATTTAAAGATTCTGTAGTAGTAGTCACAGTTGACACTGCTTTTTTTTGCTTTTTTTATGATTTAAATTGCCAGAACTTTAGCTCAAAATGGCATTGCCTCCAAGTATTTATATTGTTCACATGAACATCACTTTACTTCAATGAGTCCATGTCTGAGTTAGACTGGCATCGTCAATTTGCAAATATATTTAGAGTACAAATCTATTTGTAACACAGCTAACTCTTTGTGTACAAAAGACTTGTAGAGTTTGAAAAGCTTGCTTTGTTTTATATGGATATACACAGTAAATGCAAAATTATAATCAATGTTCCTTCCAAATAGGAATAGCTCAACCTTGTGCACATTTGGTGAAGAATCTAAATGTAGTCAGTGACTTCTAGACTGGATATTCCATTGATCTCCAATCAATAACAAGAAAATAGCATTAAAACCATGATCTAGCTGGTATTGTGCCTGTAACTGTTATTGAATCTGAAAATATTAAAATCCCTCATATGATTATTTAAGTTGAAAAACTGCAGCATAAATATGCTGGAAGAAAAAAGTATATAATAAGCATATTTCAATGAAAAGTACTATATTCACATGAACTGAAAAGGATAAACAATATGTAAGAAGAGCCTTCACTTTGCATAAATGCATTGATAAAGTTACTATATAAAAATCTAATTCCACATACACACACACACTGAGAAAAGTATATATTTAAAATAAGAAGTGCCCTAAACATTTTTTCTGAACATAGTCATTGACTTGTTTTTGAAACACTTAAGAACTTCAATGTGTTTTTGTTTTGGTTAATAATTATGTGTTCTAATAAAGGATTTATTTATCATGGAATGTGTTATATGACCCAAATTCAAATATTACATTGTAGGAAGCTGCAGTACCAAGTATACATAAATGTAATATACTACACTATCATCCAGTGTAGTGTACTTTAAAGTAGCATGAATGTATTACTGTGTATGCCAGCCCAATAAGCAAGCAGTAGTGTTTTAAATGCTGGTAGTATAATTTAGAAATTTGTAGTATCATTAATAAACCTTAATAAATTTCTCTTTATTATCAATACCATGCTTTTCTTTCATTTTCGTTATATTTCATTTACCTGGATATTTTTTGTTGTTCATTATTAATAATGAATAATAGGGGAAATAAAAACAAATATGCACTATATAGATGAAAATTTGTCTTTGATTAACATTATATTTTACTTGTGTTGAAAAGTAGAAAATAAAAGGTCACAATGACCAAAGATCTACAAGCATTAGATGCGCTTAACCCTATTCATAAATGTTTTATGCACAACCATCTTTGGTCTTAGACATACCCAGGTGAGGTCAACAATACACACATTAAATTACTTAATTATTTGTGTTAGTTAAATGTTCATTTACTAGTCTTCTCTGGCAAAGTAGTTTTTATCAAAGTTCACAGTGCAAACTAAGATTGTAGAACATTATTCCCATATGCTATTATCCTAATATATAAACAGAATATATCCAAAATTGCCTTCTACATCTATAAATGTATAAAGCTCCTTCAGATGGCATTATTCATTTAAGCTGTTGGTTCCCAAACTGTGGGTAATGACCCAAAATGAGGTCATAATGTCAGCTAATGGGGTTGCGAGTAAACAATTATAATTAAGCCTACTTTTATTCTGGATTTAAAAGCTATGAAATTCACTCTGTGAATGTGTTGTTTGTTATGATGCTTTAGTTGCTGTTGTTTTGGGTCTGTTTGGAATTGCAGTAATTTTTACATATCAAAATGGAGTCAAACAGGAAAAGTTTGGGAAGCACTGATTAGGCAATGAATTGTATCATAACAAGTTAAGATTTTGTGTTCTAACTGAATAGCCACAAACACTTTATTTGAAAACTTACTGTCAATAGATTTGCTGTATTTTATTTTCTCCAAGAAAAAAATTTAAATCATGCTTAATAAATTAATCTAATATTGGTATCTGTCTTTATAATGAAGATATTTTTTTATATCTTTTATATATATATATATATTTTGTGAACTGCGGTGTCTGTCCAAGTGTTCATTTGTCTCCCATTTACAGTGGCTGTTTCTTGTGCTGCATTTAAAAAGCTATGCATACAGGCAAAGCTCAACATTCACTTTTGAAATGATGGAAGAACAGGCATGAGTAATGTTGATGCCAAATTTTATTTTGCAAGCAGTATATTCTACACTAAATTGTTAAGAATTAATTATTCTATCATTCACATTTCAAAGTGTGACATAACTTAAAGAATGAAAATGTAGATTTGCTGTATGTTCTTATTGAGGTTTACCTTTATGCTTTTATTACTTAATAATTTGATCTTGTTCATCTTTTCAAATGTATTAGCATAATTTATAGATATTTACTTACGTAGGTGTGATACCAGCCCTAATGCATAAAGCCTTGAAAAAGCTTAGAAATGAGTTAGTGGGGGACTTCATGTTATTTTTCAGTTAAAAAATAATGGAAATATTGAGAACCTAAACTTCTTACAGTTAGCTTGACTATATTTTTAGAGGTTATTCTACAAAACCTTTAAAAAAAAGGTTTCCTTGCTTCACCAACTTCTTTAATATTTTTGTTAGGGTCTTCACTTTATTATGTATCTTGACTGTTAGAAGTCTTTGATAAATTGTCATAAAAGGTGTAGAAGATTACATATAGAGGTACATAGCAAAGAGAAGTGAAGGGCATTATTCGATTTGGATGAATGTGAAAAGCAGATTCCTTCAGGGGTCTGTTTTGAAACATTTGTTTATTATATACATCACAAATTTAGATATCTTTTGGACAATAAAATTGTTAATGATACTAAAATGCTGGGAAGTAATGATTCTATTTCAATTGCTTCTTTTATTCAGGGAGAAAAGTTATAAAACTGAAAAGTTTAAAGTAATGTACTTGAGGTATGCAGATATGTAAAGGACTTACTTGTTTTTTGGTAGGAGCATCCAGGTTCTGGAAAATGAAAAGGACTTAAGTGTATTTTTGACAGAACCCTCTGCTGGGTGTTTAATTGCAGTGAAAATAGCAAACATGGTTCATGATGTCTGTTTAAAGGAATCTCAAAAAGGGTATTGTAACATTGCATAAGACTTGCAAGACCTCATTTGACATATTGGTGATGGTTATAGTTCTGATATTACAAAGAACATATTTTTAAAAATAGTGCAAATACGAGCTGTGTGAAAAAATTAGCAGGATACAAAAGAGAGAGAAAAAACATTTTCTAATTTTTTGAGGTGTTCATATGTCAAATTTGAATTGCCCTTCTAAGGGCTGCTTCTTCATTTAGATTTATAATATTGATGGTATGATAAAATTTGGACAAGCTAAAGACTTCTAGACCTCAAACAGGCAAAAATATAAAAATGTTTAAACACTTGTCTGTCAAAATCATGAGACAAATTTCTGTGTAAATATCAATGGTGAATAACTATTGTGAAAAAAGTGAAATGACTGATCAGCAGGATAGATGACCTGTTGAGATTTTTTAGAATGATAGGGTGCTATTTAAATGGCATGTAAGAGCTTGATTTTTATCTACTTTTTGATATTTAAGGTTATTAAATTTTGAATGTATTAGAAACATTCAAGTTTATGCAATTTGGACAGCCTTTGAGTAGTAGAATAAGAAGGTTGGATGTGAATAGGAAGTCCATGTGCAGACTTGTTTTTTGAGTAGTTATAAACTTATGGAATGGTACTGAATATTACAGTGTGAGAAGTTAGTTTAAATTATTTAAAATATTTGTTGGTTATATGGAAATGAAGTGCTATGTTTAATTTTATATTGATGTTTTGATGGGAAACAACCACAATGGACTGAAATAACTTTCTGCCACCTTATATCTTTTGCTATTGTGTCCAGCTATAATTGATGTATTTTAATTAAAGCTAATAGTGAGTGAAGGTGTAACAAAAATAATGTTAAATGGTTGGCTTTGATCTCAAGTTTTTTTTTAGAATTAACACACATCTCACATATCTTGATTTTCTGAAAGCCTTTGGCAAGGAGCCACAAAAAAGGCTTGTAAAAAAATTATCTCTACTGGTGTGAAGGATAAGTTAACTAATTGGATAGAAGAAAGCAGAAGGTTGTTATATGTGGATTAATAACTGGATTAATGTCACAAGTGGGGTATCTCAGGGCTCAGTATCAGGTTCTTTGCTCTTTTTGATTTACATCAATGACAGAAATGAAGGAATAGTCAATAATTACTTAAATTTCCTGATGATATTAAGGTCTTAGGTGTTGCTGGCTGTGAAGAGGATGCTGCTGCTTTACAAAAGGACTTAGATCATTTGGTGAGTTGGGCAAATAAATGGCAGA
>NW_013665759.1:76506-88251 GCF_000517525.1 Limulus polyphemus
GAAACAAACTGTACAGTTTATTGCAGAAATAAAAGGATCAAAATATTGAACATTCCTTCCATAACAGTTTCTCAATGAAATATATCTCCCTAGATATTAAGTAGAAACTGTTAAAATACATCACAATTTTAAATAAGGCCTTTATTAATTCTGTAAACAGAAATTCTTTGAGTTCAAATGAATCTAAGCCTTTTTTCTAAGGTAATACTTTTGAGTATTATTTCTTTTTCTACAGCAGTCTCACAAGGAGAAGACTTGTTTGTTTTATCCTCTGACATGGAGGTACTTGCTCCCAATAACCTCTATTTTCCTGGCTCTGAACGTCCCCTTTTCTCCCACTACCAACACGTTTTTGATCATAATATAGTTTAATGAATAATGACTATATGTTACTGTATTTATTGATATAATTACATTGAATGCTTTGTAACATATCACACAACCATATTATCAATGCAATGTAAATATATTAACATACTTAATGATCAACATTGTATAATATATAATCAAAATTCTATTTAAAAACCTATCAACCAATGGTCATAAAAAAAGGCACTCTACATGTTTCGACATTGTTCACGTTTTCCTCAGGAGTGTGAAAAACAAATACTGTTCAACATACAAATATATAAAAGCCATGGTCATTTGACTACTAGTATTTATATGTTGTACAGCATTTCGTTTTCACACTCCTGAGGATGACATGAAGGATGTTGAAACATGTAGAATGCCTTTTTTATGACCATTGGTTGGTTTTTAAATAAAATTTTTATTGTATATTATACAACATTGATCGTTGAGTATTTTAATATTTTTTAAATATTTATGCAAGTTTCCTTCAATTTTATCCATCAGTGCAATGTATCAATCAACTGTATTACTACCAGGGAAAGATAACGAGTTTCAAATTTATTAAGCACAATACAAGTTTCATAAATCTCTTAAGTTAATAATTCATAAATCAGTACCTAGCCAGAACTTTGGAACAAAATATCTCAAACACAAATACAAATATTCAAAGAAGTAAAATGTCAATATCAAACTTCAAAACACATATAATAATAATAATTATTATTTGGAAATAATAATAATCAGGAAAAAAGAACAAGAAGAAAAAACTTTTTTTCTAAGATTATGTGAAAAAACAATATTAAACACTTTTAAAAAATATTACAAGTAATCAAATCAAGTAAGAACCTGCAATAGAATGTTATCACTTTTAATAATCAACAGATATATTCTGCTTGTCACAGCTTTCTCTTTGGTCTTGCTTAACTTCAAATTGTAGGCTTTTAATTTTCTTGTTGGGCCATGAGATTATGCATCATATGACTAACACACTAACATGTGTTTTACATAATCATACATGAACTTGTTATCCATATGTCACCACTAGTGGAACCTCATGTTAGTTTCTTAATATAAAATGTACTCGTTTAATATTCACTTGGAAGCAGGTGAACTAGCACTTTTAAGGCAAATAAAAATGTAGCTGAACTGAATAATACAAAGAAAAACCTTATCTAACAATGAAATAAAAATTGCTACCTCACATTCCTTCCCTTTTGAAACAAAAGTGATGGCATCAATCTTTTCTTATAAAGCTCCCAATCTGTCTCTCTTTAACTCAAATACCCTTTATACCAACAGTAGGAATCCTATACAGCTTAAGTACAGAAACATTACATAAGCTATTCTTTGATGTTATCTTCTGCCTGGTTTTCTCTTGATTCCAAGTCTGGTTCAGCTTACTGGAATAGTTCATTACTATTTCTTCCTAGTATGTGGAAGACCACCCAACCTTCAGTAGTTGACTCGAGGATTTGATCATAATGCTCTCTGACTGATTTAAGCAGGAATTGCCATAGGTAGATCATTAATATGAGCCAACGATTGATCAGGAATTGTAGAAGAAGCTATCCTACAAGCTGAAGAAATTCTTTGTCTCATTGGTGAAAGCCTTACAAGGCTTCTGTAGTCAAAATGTATTGTGCCAGCTTATAATGTAAGCATAATTAGACTATAGCCCTCCACTAATAGGGATGGATTTATCTTTTTTCTGGACCACCCTTAAATATAGATAGCATGGAGGGTGATTGATTGGATGTTTTCTCCATTCTCCATGGTGAACATAGCACAGATAGCACTTTGTGCTGGCTTTGACCTTGACCTCAGCCATTCCTTTGACCACTTCTTTCCACTGCCTCTTGTGGGGTGCAGCTCTAAACTCATGGTCCATTTCTAGCATTTGTTCTTTATAAATGAGGTTTATCTGTTTCTACATCCTTGAGCTAGTGGCTACTCGCAGGCTTGTCATCATCTTCTGTCTGGTCTCCTTATCATGATCCATTCACACATCTACTCTGTTATTTGTTTCATCCTCTGACATGGAGATACTTGCTCCTATAACCTCTGTTTTCCTGGCTTTGAACTTCCTCTTTTGGGCCCACTACTAACATTTTGAACTGAAAATTTATCCTGTCTCAGAAGTTTAGGCCCTGATAGTGAATTGACTCTCTTCCCTAGGCTTTGACCCTTCCCATAGAGTGATTTCTCCATTCTCTGGTGTTTGCAGTGGATGTGCTCCCACTATGAGCATGCTATCATCACTGCCTTTCCACCTCCTCTCCACTCCTCGCTTTCACTCGTTTAGTATCCAATCACACACACTACAGCTCTGGCTGAGGATGTTTTGTGTCTTTTGTAGTTCAACCTTCTTTTATATTCTTCAGTCATATCTTTTTCCCATGTGGGAGTTATCACTCACTATTGTTTGGCTTCCTCCTGCACTGTTTACCATAGGGGTGGATTCATCTTCTTGGACCACATTTCAATAATAGGTAGCTGGGGAGGAGGCTTGGTTGGATATTTTCTCCATACGTCCTCCCTTTTCTTCCAAAGGTCGTTTGTTTGGATCTAGATAATCTCCTTTGCTCTTTACGGTCTGTTCATTATAATCTAACTTGCATTGCCATGGGATTCTTCTTCTTTTAGCCACTTATCTCTTTCCACTTCACCTGTGTTGTTAAACACCCCATCAGATTAATTTCTTTTGCTATGGGTGATGACCCTTTCTTATGGTGATCATATTTCCAAAGTGAAAAACTGGGACAGTCCAGCCCTTGCCCCTAATTTCTAAATGGTTATTACAAATTTGAAATAATTTAACTCTTATTTGATTTAATTTAAATTTATTGAACTGTTCCACAATATTTCCAAATATATTAACATTGGCATTGTTTTTGAAATAATTTCAACTACATTTTTTGGTGATAGACACAAAACAAATAAGCAAAAATAGTCAAGTTATACATCCAAGAAATGTTTAATTATTCACTTTATCCAATTCATCTTAAAGTAGGCTATTTTATACTTGTATATATTTAATAATTATAAAATATACAAACATACTACTTTTAAGTTTTAGCATTACTTTGAAACATTTTGCACATATATATTTGTGAAGAATGAATTGAAAGTAGAAGTTGTTTTTTCATTAAATAGTCATAAAATTCAGTATGAGACTGTGTAAAGAATGTTTTGATGATGAGTGCTGCCTTAACTGTCTCAGACCAGTGTAGATCTCACCATGCACAGATGGAACTCTCGAGAGAGTTTGTTGGCAGGAGAATGTGTTACAACAATGAGCAAGTCAAGTATGCATATTACATTTGTGATTTGACGTTACTGACAGTTTGATGTTTTTATCATGAAATCGGGGCATTTTGTGCATCCTTAGAACTTTTCTTGGGACAAACTACCAAAAAACTAGACATCTGGTCACCCTACCCTTTCTTATTTTTAATTTCTCATCCCATCATGTTTGTTGTCTCATGACTTTTCTTGCCTCTAACCATCAGTGCCCCCCTCCCCCGTATGAGATTTTGTAAGTAGGGATGTGTCTCATTACTTTCATGACAGGGAGGTTTCACTTACCTAAGCTTTCATGTCTGTCTATTTGCCATTTCCCACTCCTCACAGTGGCTTAGGTGGTGAGTTGTTTACTTTTCCCCTTTCTTTTTCAGGTCTTACAACCACGTTATCGAACATTATACATTATGGAGATTTTGGAACCTACCAAATGCCTGGTGTTGTCACACAGGGAATGCTTGCCCAAAATCTGCATCAAGCAGGGGAGTACAGAAATCACATTTGCCCTTGCTCAGTACCCATTGTTGAGTATGGTTTTCCACGAGTCTGTTCCGGTTGTGTCTATTCATAAATATCTTTCAGGCCATTCTGCACTTGACAAAAACAAAATGACTGCACCAGGTGTATGCTTGCAATCACACATGGCCTTACATCTGCTGTCTTTAATTGTGATAACTCATTGCACTGTCTGTCAGTGTAGTACCTAATTTCATAAGATTGTAGCATTTCTCGAATTAACATTTTCCTTACCTGAAAATGTATTTCATATAGATACTCACTTCCCTGCATTACCTTCTTCCCCACTTTCAGTGCATTCAATTTGCCCCATCAAGAATGTGCCTGTGTTCATGTGTTAGCACTCGTGCAGATTACTGTGCAAGTTGGATGTGTTGTCCTCTTATGATGATTACATTATAGGCTGGCACAATATATGTTGATATATAGGAGTGGGAGCTTTCTTCAAGGCTTGTGGCATATACAGGAAATTACATGTAAGTGCATACAAAGTGATAGCTGTTTGTGATGCAAAGAGGTGAGTATCTGTCTGATAAACATTTTCAGGTGAGGAAAATGTTAAGTTCGTACTTTAAGGTAGTTAAACACAGTCATATCAAAATTATCTGCTGCAGAAGATATTGAATGAGTCTTTACTAATACCATGTTATCTATTTTGACTCCACACTGTTAGCTAGAATTACATTTAGTGGAGTCTAAATAGGGATTTGTAGCTTGAGTATATAATGTCTATATCTCCAGTCTTGTATGCTCACCTTGTTTACCATACCTATTTGCAGGTTTTTAAATTCCCAATTTTTTATCTATCTTGTGTCTCAAACCTTAAACTTGTTTCTTTACTTTTTTGTGGCTGCATTTTCACTTTAAGCTGGCTATCTTGTTTCTGTATTTTTTATTATCTCTGTCCCCTTTTTAAATAAACAATTTTTAATAATCTGTTTCTATATTTTTTTATTTCCATCATGGACATGAATGTGTATAATAGCAATACTGTCCTATTTGGAACAGTTTAGTGTAATGAAATACGTAGTTGGTGTATGATGCTCTTTTGAGAAATAATGACAACTTTTAGATTGGCTTCATGCATGCTGGATGGCTATTGCTCCTGATATCATTGCCACAATGTTATTTTTTATAGTGGTGCTGTATGTATGATCACTATGATGCATGGTGATCAACATACGACATGTTATGTATATGCTTGTAAAATATATATAGCTATATATGGAGTGTTTAAACACTGGATTGGAAGGACTAATGAACTATACTGAAATGGTGCATGGTCTAAGTTTTGTAACTGCATAAGTTTTATACATGCATGCAAATGCAATGCACATTGGCTAGTATTTATATCTATGTACATACATGCAGGGTTTATAGTTGTTTTTTATTGTAAAGCCATATATATAGATAGCCATATGAATTTTTTAAGTTGTATAGATGCATACCTATCTTACTATAATGGATGTAGCATTATACATGTATCTGGTATGTGACTGAAATAGTAAATACAATGTTGTGCCATCTATTGAATGACACCACAAACAAAACTCCATAAAAAAATTTCACTCTTTGGGTATTCATGATTCAGACAATTAGAAAAATAACTATGGTATGTGCAACAACCATTTCTTTATCATGGAACACAATTTTAAATTAAAGTGCTCTCCTCACAACAAGAATGTGACTTTCACTAGGACTGTATGTGAGGGTTTGATTATATCTTTATTGATGTAATTTCTAAATATAGTACTAAAAAAATGGAATTTTTAAAAATAACTTTTGTTTTTTCAATAAAGGATAACACTTTTAATATATAAAAACATTACAGTTTATATCAGCACAATCCAAACACTTTTCCCATGTCATGTGTCATAATATAATAGCATATCTATACAAATAAGCCTTTTTAATGTATTTCTTATAATTGTTATATCTTCTCTGCTGGCCAAAGTGAGGCTGGTCATAGTTTTGGTGCAGCTTGCAGATTTCCTCTTAGAGTGACATTCTGCACATTCTACAAGGTCAAAAATGTGTTAATTAACAATTATGGGCTGATTATATTAATATACCCCCCCCCCCTCCATTTCTGATGAAGGTTGGGTCGTGACACTTCTACGACCCTCTTCTACTATGATGATCCTAAACTCTGGTGAGCCATCACTGCTGCATACTTTATCTGAAACTATTTTCTAAATAAAATATACAGCTACAAATTTTCTGCCTCACTTTTACCTAAAATTACCATAATTTTCTCCATTTTCTGCTTACATGATTTTTGCCACGCCTTATAGTCAACGTTAACGGTGACTACTCTATCTGCAGTGTGGGCTATAATTCGACACTTAGGATCGGCAATCACCATGATTGCTGATCCGATGCTCAAAACTGAGCTTGATGCTATCTTTTAAACTACGGCTTAAAGATATCTGTTGAGGGAGACAATCTGATACAGATCATGATAATTTATTGTACTATTGACTATTTGAAGCGTGTTAGTTCGAAATGTAAAAATTTAAGCTGCAACTGGAGATTGTCATGGAGATTTGTTTGAGAATATAGAGAACATTTATAGTTTCTGTGTAACTAAATTCTCTATGTATAATGCATAGCAATGGGCAAATATACGCCTAGACTAAGACCCAACCCCCACTAAGCGCGTATAAAAGTTTACTAGTAGAAAAACAGCCTTTTCAAATAAAACATATGTCTAAAACATCGCTTTATATAATTCTTTGTGTCTTTTAAAGTAATTATTGTATGAATGTATGTAATAAAATGTAATATTATGTGTATTGATTTTTTTTTACTCCTTCACTTCATACATAATATAGGGGTTGGTCCATAAAGACACCAATTGTATAGTGTACAAAGTATTGAGTATCTACATGGTACAGTCACCTAATGTTCATCTATTATTGGCTAGTAATTCCTGTTTCACCCTGTACTTAAGCTTCTTCGAGGAACACCAGATATGTGTAAGAAAACTAATTTGTTTGCACTAGAATTATGACTTTTTAGCTTATGAAAAACATAGAATTAATTCAAAAAGTACCCTATGCAATGTGCAATGATCCATTTGGTAATATTGCCTAAGTTTGATTGTAATACTAGCACCAATTTTTGCTGTAGGCTGGTGAAACAATGAAAATAATAAAAAGAACAAATGGGCAATCCTTATTATGAACTACTACTGTGGTTCTTGATACATACCCACCTCATAAGTAATCTACCTCTCCATTCCACTGCTTAGAAATGAAGCCTTCTCTGCTTCTTCTGCATTTACGTGTAGGTCATTGTAAGTCATGCTAAGTTTATATATATTTCAACTTTGACTCTAATTAGACCCATTTTTTCTTAATAGGTTCGTCCAATCCATCAGAAAAGAACCTTAGCTTTTCTGAATCATTTTCTAATCCGAACCACTTCCTTTTTGAATCACTTTGCCACTGTTTGTGATGAAAAATTGGAGAATTTGTTGACCAGAATACAGAAGTTGGAGTCTTCCATGAGCATTCTAGAGGCTAAGGTTTGTTCTGATATCAGTTTTATTCAGTATTGTCAAATAGAAGAGAGGATATATCTGATGAAAAATATGATACTAAAATACAGCAGACTTTTTTTTACCACTGATTGAACTTAGTTTATTATTATGGTATTTTTCCTGAAGTTTATGCAATGACATTACTTGTGAGGTTTGAATAGTCTTAATCTTTTTATTTTTGTAAAATTAGAATAGAGACAGGACTAAGAAAATACCTTTGAGATATTTTAGTACTTGAATATGATACATTTAAAAGTCAGTGAGAAGTTTTAATAATTTTTAATCTTTTATTGCTGTATTTAAGGTAAAACAAGTTGTATTCCAACTAGTCATTCAGTTTGAATTATAACTAAAACAATGATTTCAGTTCATTTCATCCTCATTTTGTGGTTTATCATTTATACAGTTGGGAGCACGACAAAGTTTTGTTCAAGCTAAACTGTAATATTTATGTTAAATGTCTGTATTTAATAGATTCCCACCATATGAGAAAGCTTAACTATTAAGGACTTATATAATGCTACTGCAAATTTAACTATTAACCTATTTTATGCAGTAATAAATTGATAGACATTACATCTGAAACAAAGGCTAATAGAATAAAAAAATATTGTCATGGTTAATATTTAGCCTATATGATCACTTAGGACTTGTTATAAGTTACTATTTTTGTTTTATTGGTATATCTGATTACCTCAACCTTATGTTAAGTATATAATAAAAAAAGTTTAAGGTGGAACTTCACAAACTGAAAAGCATTATTTTATTGTTATGCAAACAATTTATATTTTGATTAATTACAAGTAATAGTTCTTATGCAATTCTTTAACAATAGTCATTGTTGAATATTTGGGTTTGTGTAATCTTCTGTAGCTTGCATCAATACCTGGTCTAGAGAATGTCACTGCATGTACACAACCAGTAGAAAACCAAAATATTGAAACCCCTGTTCTGCAGCCTCCAGTTGAGGCTCCAGCTGAAGAACCTATAGCAATGACAGAAAAAACTGTTCAGCCAGAAAAACCAGTTATGACCATTTCTCAGGATCCAAGGTTTGCCAAGTACTTCAAGATGTTAAATTTGGTGAGTTTGTAAGCTAGACATTTATCAAATATACTTTTGAACAAGAAAAAATATGTATTCCCTGTGGTTTAACTTATATAGAACAATTTTGTAATGAGAGCTAATATCTTCAAAATAATGTGTATATAACTGTACTTTAGTTGTTGAGTGTCAAAAAGTTGTAAATGCTAGTTCATAACTCCAATGGTGTGAATTTGTTTTGTATTTAAAACTGTACACATGTAGCTAAGTATTACCTACTCAGTTTCTAAAAAATATATAAACCAAAAATCAAAACTGTGATTAGAAATAAAATATTTGTATCATTATTGCAAGATATTTGGGAGTATCAATTTTTACTTAACAAATTCATGCTACTTTGTTTTGTAAAAGTACTTCAATACACTTATCAATTGTCTTGTTTTGTTTTTTTTTATCTGAAAGAGGAGTTCCTATTAACCTCAATATCTGATCATTACTTTGAATTTATATGCAATTTTTATGTGCTTATTCTGCAACTTTACTGCAATAGTTATTTATTTTATAGGGTGTTCCTGTTGCTGCTGTCAAGCACAAGATTTTTATGGAGGGACTGGATCCAAATATTTTAGAGTAAGATATCAATACTATGTCTATACATTTGAAAAAAATGCCTCACCTGAGGATATAAATATAACTTAATTTGATATGAAAAAAAATCTTCAGAATAAACATTGTATTGAATTTTTATGTTTTAGAATTTCTTTACAAAACTTGTTTTCATTGTTCCTTTCTTTATACTTCATCTAATTATATGTTTGATATTAGGATATTGTCATGAAATGAAAAACTAATATTATTTAGTACTGACCAAATTCCAACATGTTTGGCCACTGAAAAAACATGGAAAAGAGCTATATACTGTAAGTTTTATTAGTTTTGGGTAACAATGTAATAAATATTATTTTATAATCTGAATTTAATTGCTAACACATTCTCTACTGGGATCAGGTTTCTCTCATCTGCCTGCAAGCTGTGGACCTTGCAGTCACTAGGATTCATGCCTATCCTATTCACTCTGCATGCAAAGTTTAGTGTTTGGTGACATGGCTTCCTGGGGACTGCTTATCCCTTTGGGTCACACAAATATATCTGGTCTATGCACAAGCAGAAGTATGCCACACAGGATTCTTGGCCCTGGACCTTAATGGTTGTGCTGTCCCTTTCTCTCTACTAGTATTTATATTGATGGCAGGATCAATCCGATATCACCCTCTGTGTTCCATTGCCTCCACCCAACCAGTCATACAGCTCTTTAACTATGCTTCCTCCTCTTATTGGGGTGCATCTCTGAACACCAATTTTATATCTGACAAATAGACCTCGGATGAGTCCTCTTTCCATATCCATGAGCTAGAACGTCCAGTAGACACTGTTTGGCAAGATCACATTATTATCCCTCTTAGTGGATAATTTCGTTACGTTCCTTTCCAACAACTCCTTAGCTTTCCTCGATTAACCCTATCGTTACGGGTCATGGGTCAAAAGCCATGTTATCGCGTTTGTTGGCTTGCATTGAAAATTTTATTGAACTACTATTTTATGAATGTATTTCAGTAAGATTGGTATCAAATTGTAGATTATCCATTTGTTAATTTCTTAATTTGAAAGTAAGTATTAAAACAGAAATCCTAAATATCAATTTTTGTGCCACATGGTATATTGAATGCAGCATTGGTTCAAATTAGATGTTTGTGATGTACAAATACAAAGTCTGTAGTTTCTTATGAATTAGGAACTCAAATTACTGATATTCACAATCTAGAATCTAAAATAAGAACTTCCTATCTTTTCTATTTGCCAAGATATAATTACATTTTCCGAATCAAGCACAGTAGCCCCACCCACCTCTTTTCATTTTTGGAAATGCTTACATACACCTACTTCTGTCTATAACATGTTAATAACCAATCAAAAGCTCAGAATGTACTCCTAGTGGCTTTCTCAGCCAATTTGAATTATTCAGGCAGCAAGTTCTTTCTTTTTATGTTAGAATCCAAGTTGCAAGGTAAGACTTTAGTGAGCTCGAAATTGCATATGTTTTTTAGACCTAAATACAGCTTAGTTACTAAGCTTGATAAATTATAATGGAGTTCTATGGTATTAATATAGTAATTTATGATTTCTGGTTATTTCAAAATGTATATATAAAACCTAAAAATAATTATTTTGTTTCACATCCTCAACATGCGAAATTTGATAAGGCTTAGCAACCTACAGCAAGCAGCAAATGAGTACAAAGTTTGTAACTAAAAGAGATAATTGTATGCTGTAATCTTTACTTACTGTTCTATGTTTCAAGAAAAATAAATTTAAGAACATATTTGTAAATAGTAATAATATATATATACATTTATAATGTATTATAACTGAAATGTGACTGTATTTTACAAAATACTAGTCCACTAAAACACACCCAAGACAGTTCACTTTGTAAAGGCCAGTTTTGTATTCTTCAATACAGTAACATGAGTACACATGTGCCACATCATTGCAACTTCTGTAATGTTAGCCAGGCATGGCTGAAAGGTCAATATAATGAAAATAATATATATATATATATATAAATCTATAATGTTATGAGATTTAAGCTATTTAGACTAAACTTTTGTGTTTTCGTGTTATAATTTGTAATCATTCTAGAACAAAAAAACAGCATAATTTATATTTATTTCTTAATTTTTTACGGTGGTTACAAGGTCAGTCAAATTAACCCAATCTATACGGTAGTGAAAACAACAGATAAAATATAAAGTTTTTTCTAAAAAAAACATTTAATAATTATCTGGAGGTTATGAAGATTTTGCATGTGAAATTTGAAAATGTTCTGATGCATAAAAGTATTTTTAATCTTAAAATCAAAATTACTTTAGATAGTCAAAATTTGAAAAGAAAAAAACACAATAAAAACATTACTTAAGAAATCTTAAAAC
>NW_013665759.1:88275-91000 GCF_000517525.1 Limulus polyphemus
ATTTTTAATCTTAAAATCAAAATTAACTTTAGATAGTCAAAATTTAGAAAGAAAAAAACACAATAAAAACAATTACTTAAGAAATCTTAAAACTTATAAAAAAAAATTATATTTTGTGTATGAAAACCTTGTAATGTTTACTAATAATCTGCAAAATTTTGTAAAGATATGCATACATTATCAAAATCATAGTATAATTACTCTCATTGATACTTTCATGGTTACCAGTTGGGTGGATCCCAACCCACCCCATATTGGTAGGGTTAACTGCCTTGGGGGGAATCTGATCTTGAACACCTTACTTTCAAACCATGGACCTCCCTTCTTGGACCAGTTCTCCACAGGTTGGTTTCTTCACCTGCCATGTCCTGGGTACTATGAACCAGGTTGCAGACTGCCTTTCTTAGCCAGACTAGGTTCTGCTTGCATTGGAGGTGCTTTATTTGGGACTCCACTCATCATTGCCTAGCCAACTTCTTTCTTCCAATTCACTGTTATTCATCCCTCAGCTCTGGCTATTGCTGTCTTTTGCCTAGTCTGGTCTTATACTCTTCCATGGACAAAGCCAGCATCAGGAGGTGCTCTGCCTTCCTCCCTTGCTGGAAAACCTTTCCAGCCTTTAACTTGAGTCCTGGCCTTGATTGGTGGTATCTTTGTCATTTCCTTTTGGAGCTCGGGTAATGGAAAGCACTCTTACCATCTGCCCTGGCTTCATATATGCTCACTGTTGAGATGAGATGTTCTGCAAGACCACTTGAGGTATCCTTGTATATATATTTCAATATCTGTGTACTGTCTGATCAAGACTGTGCCCCTTCCATGGACTATCATGGACAAAACCAGTACCATGGGGTGCTCTGTCTGCTTCCCTGGCATGTGCCTGCTGGCTTTTCTAAATAGGATTATATTTTCACCTGTTGTACTGCCTCCACTAAAAAAAACCTTTCTGACTGACAGACCAATGGAGATCCAGGCATTTTTTACAGGTCTCCCCACCATGACTTCCTCCACCATTTTTTTCTTTTCAAGTGGAGGAAGGGAAACCCTTAACACTAACCAGTTCCGAGCTACTGGGGTGGTATACCATGGATAACCCGCACTGATTGGAACCTAACGGCTGGGAGCTAAACAACGGGTGTCAATCCATGGGATATTGGGCATTGCTGACACTGTCAGTGTAGTGCAGGTCACCCCCTCATATAATCATGCCAGCATCCCCTATCCTACCGCCAACTCGATGCTAGTTCTCAGGTGGTCTAGTGCTGGTCTAGCATAGGGCCAGTCAACATAAGTCCTCACACATGTGGTTGGTAGGGATCCTTCTCCTACCATGTACTGGATGAAAAATTCCCAATGCCACCTGGTTTTGGACTAGAGTTGACCCTTCATGTTTGCATTCCCCTTCCAACTGTTGCCTTGATATTGGGTTCTCATTAGCCTAATGTTGGCTGTGTACTGGGTCTGCACATATGTGCCCTATTTGGGTTTACAGAATGGAAGTTGCTTTTCCCTTCTGCTTCCTGGTCATGAGGTGAAGATGGTTGGGACTCTTCTTCAATCCGCAATCATCTCCTGTTCAGATGAGAGGAGGTGAGCAGTTAAAAACTAATTGTGCCCTCCTCCTGCAGTGGACGACTATCCATTTGAATAGATGCATGCAATGACTTGTATTACCATCCTTCCGTAGCTGGTGTCAGTCCAAGAGTCTGGCGGTAGAGTTGAGAATAACATATACTAATGATTCCTGTGCCCTCTTCTTGTAGCTGATGTTGGTCCATTAAGTTTGACAGTAGAGTTAAGGTGAGCACTAGATACGATCCGAATATGCCCCGACCATGCTACAGATAATGGCTCTCCAACCTCATGTGTGCAAGTACTCGGATGCCCATGTTCTTATTCTGCCTATACCTGTGACACATGGGGCTTGTTTACCTCTTCCTTCTTTCCAATCTGGGTAAAGAGATGACATGGAGCTCCTGCCATTGGGAGTCACACACTCCATGGGCTTTCTTTAGTTGCTTCCTGAAGGGAGCTCACCTAGGTAACTTTTGTTCTGGTTCCTCCATCATTTTAATGGGGGATTCTAGCTTTCTGGTTACGGAGGTTTGTATCACCTCGGAAGTTAAGATTTTCCGTACTTAAAAATGTATTTCTGATAGATACTCACCTCTTCCTATTAATGGGGGCTTTTGCTGCATAATAATGTCATTATGCAATAGCACAATTCATGAGAAATCTTGTGAGATTTGATGAGAGTTGTCTGAAGGCATGAGGAAGATAGCTTTTTGTGTGAAAGGTGAGTGTTTGTCAAAAATACATTTTCAGGTAAGAATAATGTTAATTTCCTATAGATAACAGTAGAACAATAAATATGCTTAATCTCCAACTCCTAAGTACGAGTATTTTAATAGGTTGTCAATAATTAACATCAAGTTTTGGGACAATTTCATTATCTCCCCCCCCCCAAAGGTACATCACGTATAATAGTTAAACAAACCACCTAAAGGTCACGTTAGGGTAGCCTACATGATGTGTAAAGTTTAGTATACTCTAATCCCTTATAGTGATGGGACACGACAAGACACACATTCGACATGTAATGCTATTTGAATACAAGAAGGGAAACAACACCTCTTTAGCCACAAAGAATATCAAAAAAGTTTATGGAAATGTTTGGAATGTTCGTAAGTGTCAACGAGGGTTCAACAAATTTCGTTCAGGTGAC
>NW_013665759.1:91035-108920 GCF_000517525.1 Limulus polyphemus
TCGTTTCCAATGTGTGAATGTTGCTTTGTCTCTTCTGGCACATGAATCATTTTTGGACAGAATTGTCACTGGTGATCAAAAATGGATTTTCTATGCGAATATTAAATACCAAAAACAATGGCTCAGCCCTTGACAACAGCCTCTTCCAACACCAAAACCTGGACTCCATCAGCAGAAAGTGATGCTTTGCATTTGGTGGGACATCAAAGGAGTAATTCATTTTGAACTCCTCAATCCACAGCAAACTGTCAATGCAGAGATCTATAGTCAGAAACTGGAACATTTAAATCAAGCCCTTCACCAGAAATGCCCTTCACTCATCAATCGGAAATGTGTTCTTCTTATCCACAACAATGCACGTCCACATGTGGCACATTTGATGCAACACAAGATCATGGAGTTGGGTTGGGTTGAAAATGTGTTTTCATTGTGATACCATTATTTTCTTTTAATGTTTTTTCTCAAATGTCAGAATGTAATTTTTAAGGTGACTAAATTCATTAGTTTCATTTAAAAAACTAATTTTTATATCAGGTATGGTATATATGTGTGTGATTTGTCTATTTAATACATTTGTCTTTTGTTAATACCCTGTAGTAGCTATCTAGCTCAATAAACAATCTAAAAAGAATTTTTTATTCTTATTCCAGATTAGTTGAGATCAAACTAGGATATTTTTCAAATTATTTCTTGGTTATTTTTCTGCTACCATGAGAATATTAGTTTCAATTACTGAACATGGTAGTGATCTCAAGTAGTTAGTTTTAAAAGGTAATGCTAAGTGAATGATAAATATTTTAGATACAATCTGTTAACTGTACTAACTGAAATAGAAATGTATTTTAGCCACATTTTCTATTAACAAAACAGTCAGTGTTAAATGCATATTTGCTTTATTCATTTTAAGAAAGTTTGTTTTGTTCTTTAGAGTTGTCATAAGTGATTGTTCTTAATCACATTTATTTCCATTAAGTCATGTATGAGTTAGTAGGAATTTTTTAGCACCTTTTTTCATGACCATTCTAATCTATTTTTCAGTAACCCTGATGCACCAGCACCAACTGCTGATCAAGAAGAAAATTCTGATGCTAGCAGTGACACTTCAAGTAGTTTCAGTGACTAGATTGAGCTTATTGTTTTTGACACAAATTGAAGAAAGATATTTAATCAAACAGAATGGGAGATAAATGAAGATAATGTCCAGCTTAATGTTTTTCATAACATTACAGTGTTTCCATTAAAGAAATAACATTAGTAAAAATACTGGTCCACTTCACAAAAATTTATTATTCTAACTTTCTTGGCTACTACTTTTTTTTCCCGCTTGGGTAACTAACTTATTAAACTATAAAAAAGTTACTTCAGCCTGTTACCCACAAATAAACTCTGATAACAGTATATGAAAATCATGAAGTAACTGACAGTATTCTGAGTGATTAATAATTATTTCATGTTTTTACTTAGTAATTAGGCTGTTTAGCTATGATTAAATGCCATATTTCTGTTAAAGTGCTAATTATATGAAGGAAATGGTATTTATAATGGTGATTAGAATTACGTAGTTAAAAAATAAGGTGTTATTTTGTATTAAAGTATGCAGTATCTCCTTTCCCTTTTGTAATTAAAAAAATATTGTGGTTGATTATTGATATAGTGATATTCATTTCTCATGTAACCCTTTTCTTGTAATTCAAGTCCGTTTCAATATGGCATTGCACACATCTACCAGTGAAAACTATCAGTAACTTTAATACTTAATGATAGCTGAAAGTTTTATAAGTTGATAAAAAAAAAACATTATTTTAAACTTGTTTTTGCATTTCATTATAATTCTTTATGAGTGAAAATTATGACATTTGAAATTATTTTACCAGTTAAGATTTTGAATGTTATTTTTCTCTTATCTTGGTAGGATTTCCTCATTGACCAAGTTTATGATCTCATGATAAATATGCTTGTTTGACATATGTGTCATAATGTAAAATATAAAGTGTAGAAAGAAACTTTTTCACTAGTCCATTGAAATAGAGATACTGTGAAACAATAAAACATTTACATAGCTGTTGAAAGTTTCACTAAATTATTTATGTAGAGACCAAACAAGTTGTACATTTGTAATACTTTTGTAGTCTAGGAGAATCATTGCAGTTAATCCAAGTTGAATATTCTGTATGTGTCTGAAGATTTATGGTTATGAATGTTTTTGTTAAGTTTTATGTGGTAGACCTTGCTAATCTACTCCCATGTCCACACTATGCTTACATCAATAGTCTCAAAAGAAACTATGTTCTTAAAACACTTATTGCTTTCTTTGTTGTAAGATATTAACAGTATTTCCTGCCAAATGCCTTTGCACTTGTAATACATAAAAAATATCATTAAAAATGTGAAATTGATGTTGAAGTTTCAAATACAGCTTCAGTTAATGTCATAAAAAGATTAACTTAATGTCGTTATTTTTTTTTGTCCCTGAAGTAACCATCTATCTGGTCATTACTTATAAGTAAGTTGAGAAATATATAGTAAGAGTATTTTAGTACTAGGTTGAAGGTGAAAGATACAATTTGTTATATTGTACATACTAAAAATAACTATATAACTAAAACTTATTGGGAAGCAATTTACTGAGCCATATGATTATGTTTGCAACATCATTCTTAATTATAGCATCATTTTATCTTAATATTCATTGTAGAGGTTTGAAGTTGTCTGAAACTACTGTTATTAAACTCTTACACTGAATATTAACATATGGATTGTCCATGTAGGTAGCTATCCAACATAGATTTTTAAACACACTTAGTCATTGCTAAAAGCAGTTATTCACTATGGTCATCCTGTATTTCAGTGAACTTTTTTTTTGTTTCTCTTAATCTTCTTAAATCTGTTAGGATCGAACTAATAATAATTTTTCAACATTTTATGGACTTAGATTTGGAGAATTGTAAAGTTTAGCATTATTATTATAATTTTATTAATCTTCATTTTTAACATGGAATTATTTACCAGGTTTTTTGTGCTGTTATTTAAGTTTAATGTCTCACAGTTATTCTGTTATGAATAAGATGTCCACATTTCTAAAAAGTGTGAATTTTCAAAAGTGAAATAATTTTTAGAACTTATATCATTTATTACTTTGTAGTAGTTTCACTCTTTGTTAGAACTTGTATCATTATTACTTTGTAGTAGTTTCACTCTTTGTTAGAACTTGTATCATTATTACTTTGTAGTAGTTTCACTCTTTGTTAGAACTTGTATCATTATTACTTTGTAGTAGTTTCACTCTTTGTTAGTCATTCAAAATTTTGACCCGGCATGGCCAGGTGGTTAGGGTGCTCGACTCGCAATCTGAGGGTCGCGCATTCAAATCCCCGTCCCATCAAAACATGCTCGCCCTTTTAGCAGTGGGGGTGTTATAATGTGACGGTCAATCCCACTATTTGTTGGTAAAAGAGTAGCCCAAGAGTTGGCAGTGGGTGGCGATGACTAGCTGCCTTCCCTCTAGTCTCACACTGCTAAATTAGGGACGACTAGCGCAGATAGCCCTTGTATAGCTTTGTGCGAAATTCAAAAACAAACAAACAAACATTCAAAATTTCACTCAAGCATCTATGTCTAGAAAGAAAAAAAAAAGATTCTCACATTAGCTGAAAACGTACTTTTGAGAAAGAGATCTTTAGTTTGAGTATACATGGGTAAATATCATCACACTAATTGCATCAGTTGCCCTTATAATATTTACTTTCTGATAGATCACTCAAGTTCTCTGAACTGTACTCATTAAACTGCATTATAGCCATTTTGTCCTAAATTGAATCTGAAGGTTTGGACAGAAAGAAAACAAGACTTGCAAAGTTTCCATTAAAATATCACAAGTTATGTTTGAATTACATGATAGAAAATTGTGAAACTCGTTAACCTTTTTTCATGAGTTATTTGTAATTTTGTAGACTTTCTGCAAAACCATATTTAAACTAAGAACTATAAAAAAGAAAGAATTATGTCAAGTTAAACACATCATGTATGTTTGTTCTGAACAAAATTAATTTAATTGGTAATATTTTGAAGACTATTAAAATGGCTTAATAGTTTTAAGAGTAGAATTTGAAACATTGTGTACATATCATTATTTTTTATTTATGATGTTACCTGAAATATTTTAGGTCTAATAAATTTATAGAAATGATTGCTATAATGTATGAATAGTTTTTACTGTTTAAAATACTAAGCTTAAATGTTTTCAGTATAATTTGAAATTATAACAGATTGCATAAATATGATGAGGGTTTTTGTATAGAAAATAGCTCACTTAAGCCATATAAGAAATCTTGAAAGAAGCCCTATTCCTTGAAGGTGACATTCAAACTGACTAGTTGAAATATTGGACCCATGTGTTGTATTCTTGTGGTTTAGTAAATTAGTGCCAAGGTGAAAAGTTATTTTCATACATGCATAGTCTGTTATTTTATTCTTCATGTATATTTTTGTTAAATACAGAACTGACAACTTGTAATGACATAAACCTTTAGTACATAGATCTTTTAAAACTTTTCATGAAAATTTTCTTTTTGGCAGTCTGTTACAATATGTACATGTAGGTGTACATGACTTATATTAAATGATTTACATAATGTGCTCGATAGTATTCAAAGTTGTGTATATTCTAGTAAATAGGTTTGATGTACAAGTGTGAGATACTTAATTTAAAATGTGTGTATATATTGTATAGAAAGTACTGCAACTAAAATGGAAATTGCCATCCAAGCAGCTTTTCTCTAATGTATTATATTAATGTTATATTTATAACCTAGTGTACATTGGCGAGACAGGTTGCAAAATTGCCAGTAGGTTTTGTGAACATAGAAGTTGTATGATCAATCAAAATCTTGATCTTCCTGTTCCAAAACACTTTTGTGATGACAAACATGAATTGCCATATCTTAAAATAGGCTGTACCTATTAATCACTGCCTGCATGAATGTGAAGAACAACACTTCATTTACACTTAGGGACCCCTTTCTCCATCTGGCTAAATAAAGAATTTTCATCTCCACAATAATTAATTCATTCTTTGCATTTTCTATCCATAATCTACCTTGTTTACTTTTTATTTATGATATACTCTATGTTCAGAGGTATAGTTAGGCATATGCATGTGTCCTTGTGTAACATTGAAAATTTGAATTTTCTTTGACATACACTTTTAAATGTAAGAGTTATAAAACCCTTATATAACAAATTTGGTTCTGTCAATTTATATTTTGTAAATGAAAATTGATTAATTTAGAAAAAAATGACAGTGATCAAAATTTAAATTTTTACAGTACTTTATATTGCATGTATGGTTAATTTATTATAGATTATATATGAAAAAAAAAAAGATCATAAGAATGTGTCATTTAAAGTTTAAATTTCAAAACTTTCCCTACAGTTAACTCAAATTTATGCATCTGGTATGTATTGATTTTAAAATTAGAATTTATCTATCTCTTAAATTTTTTACATAGCTTTATTTCTTCTTCTACAACGATGTGTTAAGCTTTCACAGCATGCCCTACAATGTTCCATGTTAGGTACATGTGTACATTATTGTTATTGTTTACATATTATTCTAACGTACTTTCATTAGTGACTGTAAACATCATCTGATGAAGAGCTTAGGCTCGAAAATTAAATAACTGACCTTCTAGATTAACATCCTTCTGGTGTTACCATTTTTTCAGAATTGTGTTCCAACAGTTTTTTCATCTCAAAATATTTGTTCTGCAATAATTCCTATAAGCATAGCAATTGTTCCCAGTAGGTGATTAATTTCAATAGTAGTTTAAAAACAAGAAGTTAATACAAACTTAAACAACCTAATTGTTAAAGAAAAACCTGCATTGCAGAAATTCCATAAAGGTAGAGAACATGGAAAGAGTTTTAAATTTGGATGCCATTTGTAATTGTTTTTGTAGGGAGAGGTAGGGGTCTACACCTTTAATTTAAGTAGTGTTTTAGCTGTTAAACTTACCTTCGAGTTGTTCTTATTTTTATTTTTCTTCCCGAGTGTTGTAGTACTTAGGTGTTAAAACTGTGTCCCTATATGCTGGAGTTGTGTTTAGACAGATTTTCTTTTGTTTTTTTATTTTCACCTTTAATCTTACTTCATACATGTTTCATTTAAATTTCTTTCCAGCAGAATTATCCAAAAACCACAAAGAGTAAACATATTTTTCAAAGAAACTGCATGTAAACATACTAAGTTTTATGTGAAAAGTATTGACAAAACAAGAATGTTCTTGACATGATTTTGTTAAACTAGCCTCTGTGACAGAAGTTTTCAGCTTAAAGTTTTGCATGTTCTGAGCAATAAAGTTGTGTAAAACAAAAGTGAGCAGAAACTGGTGCATTACATGTGTAAATCACATACACTGTAGGTTTTTTTACAGTAACTTAACTTTTATTTTCTTTCTATAAAAATAAATTTATCCAATATTGTGATATAATAAAAACATTGTGTAAAACAGAACGATGAAGTCGCACAACTTTGAGTTATACAGTCCTCCCCTCAATCCTAAAATCCCAATATTTTACAGAACTGAGGAAAAACAAGACAATTGTACGTTTTAGTTTAAAATAGCTGATTTTACTTGTAAATTCCTTATGATTATTCATTTTCCCCTGTATTTTCACCAAACATTTGTTAACAATATACTAAACTACAGCTCATGTACTTGTTCATATGTTAATGCTCCTTATGACAGTTTCACACTATGAGTAATTACCACCTTTCAATGCAAAATAATATTTTTCTCAAGGTTTATCTTTTTTTTTTTTAGATCATTAAGCACTTTTAAGCTTACATTCCAGAGATACAGGCATAAGTCAGAAGGTGCAAGCAGAACATGAAGAAAGTATATGTTGGCTTGTTGTAGGATAACAGATCAGCTGAAATTCCAACTAAAGATGTATGCAGTTATTTCAAACTAAGGTAAAATCCTAATGAAAGGGTAAACTTATGTTAAGGGTATGCAAAAGAGTTTTCAAGTTCATTTTGATTTTCTTTATGAAACTATTTAAAACCACATTTTCATTTTGAAAAGATTTTGTTCAAAAACCTCATTTTGAAATTATTTGAACACTGATAAAAAAGTTGACTACTTTAACAATACTTCAAAATAAACATGCACAATGTCACAAAATTATAAGTCTTGAATATCTTGTTGTACATTTTAACTATTTATTATGCTCTTTTGCAATTTCCATAAAACTGAGAGATGATTTTGTGCACCCCTTTAGTTTTTTATCACCAGGTGATGAGTCATGAAAGCTACATTAAGTAATATTTATATGTCTTTAACTTGTGTACTTAAGATGATATATTTTGTAGAACTAATAATAGGCTGTATCTATAAAACTAGGATATCTGAAATTAAACTTGCTAGGCCTCCTTACACGTTGAAGATTTTTTTCAATTAAAAATTCTGGGCTTTCCCAGTTAAAACAGCAGCCAATGGTCAACAAATATAGAAAAGTCTAAAATTTATTTTGGAAAGCCTTAACCAAAATTAATCTTAGACTTTTCTATATCTTAAGCAATACAGTGTAAACAGCAAAGAGAAGCTGCAATTAAAATACACCATCATAAGATGTTCCCTCTGCTTTTACATCACCTATGTCTCCAGTCAAACAAACCTGGAAGCAAAAGTCAGAGAAGTAATGCCTCATTCCAAAAATTTTTGGAATGTGGTCAACAAGTTTGCTGTATATCATTTCAGTGGCCTATAACCGCACCTGTTAAAAAAATTGGTGGATGACCTAAAAGAGAAATAATTCAAGATATACCTTATTGTATGATCAAACAACAACTGATCAAGATATGAAGCAATTGGATCTTCTTATCATGAGAAACACAATTCTGGATGACAAGAAGATACCTTGTGGTCTTCCATTTTAGTTATGTCAAAAGAAAACAAATATTATAAAAAAATCAAGCATTTCTTAAAGTAAGAAATGGCCATCTCTCTGTGGTTGCTTATATCAACTCCTGACCCAAACATCAATAGAACCATTTGGAAGTAAATCAATAATGTTCTGAAGGAATATGACTACAGTGTCACATTGAATCAACTGTCCTCCAATGACACTGAAATAGGAGCCAACAAGAAGGACACTGTCAAGGCTGAAATCTGATCAGCTTAAAACACCTGTGTAAGACACAAAACAGTTCTTCATGACCATTACAAAGTACTTGCCTCTAAACAAAGATGTGGCATGTTTGCATCCCTTTCTTCAGAGAAATGAAGCAAGTGTGAGAGCTGTCAGGCACCGAGCTCAGAAATTGAAACATGTAGTGTTAAAGCAGGAGGTAGTAACTCATCACAGATGTGTGAAAACTGTATCTGATGGAAGACATTCCTTAAAACTGTTTCTCTTACACTGATGAAGACACACAGGAGAATGTGCACGTTTGCACTGACCATTACAGGAGAATCTCTGCTACTTCATGCTACCCAGGGTCCAGATATAAGATTCTAAAAAAGTTCATCAAGTCTTGCTTGAGTGTGTTATATGGATGCATATGTTGAGAGATCATTGTTAGACAATAAGAACACAGTTTCCAAAGAGCAGACCAGCCTAGGTCAACACACAATCAGTAGGTTGAGCAGATGAATAAAAGTATGCTAAAGGCAGTCCAGGATGCAAGTTCTCTATATAAAGAAAGATTGCAGGAATAAAGCAGGCCTTGGGAGAAGTCAGTACTGGTGAAAGAGGAGGAGTAAAAGAAGAAGGAAAAAATTATGAATCAGGCTGAAAAACACATTAAGGAAGATCTGCAGAAGAAAAACTTTCAGGATGGGAGTTCGGTCACATCCTTTTGTCAATATCACAAAGAAATTAGAAAAAATCCAATAATCAAAAGATGAATGTGTAAAAGAGTGAGATAACTTTGAATATAATAAATTGCAATGATGAAAAATATCACACAGAAACCTAAGTAATTTTCAGAAAGACAAAGTACACCCATAAGTGAAGCAACAATTACAGGTATGACTTTTACTGGTGAGAAAACAAGATTTTGTTGCTTACCTTTGCTTAGGAATTTTATTTGTAATGCGTTTTGATCATTTCTATGCAATCAAAATTAACATACATACTTAACATGGGTTGCACTAAAGTGATGATAATGTATCTTGCTTTTAGGTAACATCTAATGAAATGCTTTGCATGATAGTCATTTAAAGTGATAATACATATTATTAACCATGTGAATACTAGTAGAATTAGAAATAAATACATGTATTAATCTGGTTTCTTAATATTTGAAACATAATTATTTTCTACTCTATTACCGTTTGGTAGGCTACAAGAGGTCCTGAAAAAATTGCTTAATCTTAAAGTATCTCACTTAATAAACAAGATCATGTCAATTAGAAATGGACTCCAGAATCATCATAGAAATGACTAATAAAAGCTATTTTTGGAGGGGGAGGATATGTTTGCAAATATGTGTCTCTTTATTAGTGTTCTGCCAACACTCTTCTACTGTGCCAATGTAAATAGAAGTAAAAGTTGCCATGTGAAAACATAACCGAGTGAGATTTCAATCGCTGATGAATTATTATTCAACTTTGGTTTCAACTTCTTAATAGCTAAGGTTTCCTTGATTCTTATAATTTGTTTATTATTGGAACTACATGTAATTTCAAAGATTATTTCATCTGCAATCTTTTCACATACTTGGTCTAGAACAAACTATTCAAACATTAATAATCACAAGAACTTCTATATACAGGTTTTTCATATTTTGTTGACTTTTTTAAATAATATGTCCTTTATATATCCTATTTTCTACCTAGAATTTAGTGGGAGATCTGATTATATCAGTTACAAAAACATTTCTATAGATAATATATACTAAAATATGATTAATTTATAAATGAACACTTCAAGTTCAATCATTGCATTGTTCAGCCAGTCTCCCCAAAATACTTGACCTTTCTTATGTATAAATGCTGTTATTTACTTTTTATTATATTTATTAAGACTTAATGTTTTGGTCTAAAACTTCAACTTTTCAGTGTATACCTTTATGCACAGTAATTCATTAATTTTTTTCTTAATGTCTTATTTTTATCTCATTGTACAAAACTTTTAGCTTTCTTCAATAATCTCTTGGCTGAGGTACAAACTGACATAACATCTGCACTTCTATAAAGTGCTCAGTTATTTCTTTATTGTATTTCTAGAGGCATAAAACATTTCCTTTCTATCTTTTAAAGGAGATTTAGGCAGTGTATTTAACATGATAACAGCACGTTTTTTTTCTTTATGGACTTTTCCTGCCTAATTTTTGTACCATGTTTAGTCTTTCTTAACATGAAGTCTGATACATCATCTGAAAACTAAGGACACACACACAGGAAACTCCATAAATACATGATGTTTCAGTTGGTTTTATAAGTGAACATGTCTTTCATAACTAAGACCACTACACACGAGAATACCAATGGACCTTTATTAGTAAACAAACTTTCCTTAACTAATAACTATTTTTGTGCTCATACACTACGTTTGTACCCTCTGTTTAAGAAAAATGTTTGGCAAACATTTTGCATGAAGCCAAAGGGGAAAAATTGAGTGTTTGTCTGAAGCTCTTATATTTACATAAACAAAAATACAAAAAATTACTAAAGGCATTACAACACAATTTTCAATGTGGTAAAATATGCTTGAATACAAGTTAAACATTGTCATCACAGAAAATACACTTCAGAGTTCAGTTGAACATGGTTGACAAGAATTTTACATTTTCCTTGTAAATGAATTCTACTGTTATTTATGTAGCATACGATTTTGTTGTGTTTATACTCTGTCATTAACTCTTCCCTTAAGTCATGTTTATTCAACTCGTTCTGAATCTCTTGCAAAACTTATTACCGTGTGCAAGCAATAATATGTAATTAACAGCACTTCTTAATTAAATTTTTGATAATTTCAGGTTTAAGACAACAACTTTCTTTTGTGTCAACAACATTTTGCTCTCTATGAACAAAAAAATTAACTTATAATAAAACAGGGACATTTTCAAGTTTGACCAGGCTTTTAAAAACAAGTCCGAAACTTTACAAAAATTGTACACGATACATAAAAAGACACAAAGTCATTACTGTGTAGACAGCCATTGTTACTTTTGTTTTATAATATTCAATTAATAAATTAAATCACTTTTTCTTTTAAAGAGGTGCCAAAAGGACAATTTGTTTTATATTACAAAATTTAAACTGTTAATTTTTGTTGTTTTTTTTGCCTCTTAGACTAATTTATCAACATGGGCTAAGCCTATTGCTCTTATTATTGTAACTAATACCTTTCTACTGACCTGAAGTTAGAAACATTATAAACTAAATAAGAAACATAATAAATTTCAGTACATCAAAGAATCTCTTTTCTAATGATAACATTAAGAAACATTTTCAAAGAACTCTACTTACACGTAAAATATCTTGAATTCAAGAAATGTGGTCACAAACAGTTTCTGGATAATGTAAGGTCTCAGTTGTTCTCACATTAAAAGAAATGATAAACCACATTCAAATATCAGAATAATCATGCACTTTGAAATGGATCATAAACAATGTATGCAGATAAAAGACCAGAAGTTGACTCACAACATCTCTACATGCACAATGTTACCAGTGTCTCAAGACTATTTTTCTAATGGGTCTTCTATTAATGTAAGCATTTCTGTGAACGATATTCTTTTCTTTTTAATTAAATAAAATAATGTAAAACTATTGTGACATTACTTTAATAATGTAATAGCAAGGAAAATAAATCTTTTTCTTTTGGATAACATAATTTTTCCAACCTACACAAAGATATCAACCAACTGCATATTGAAATAATCGGAGATTTTTATCATAGCACCACAAATCTTAAAACAACTGCTCAAACTTTTACAATTATCTGTAGTTTCTAACCAAGAAAAAGGATAATGTTTCAAAAACATTATTTAGTATATTAATTGTTTAATATATATTAATGGTACACAATGAAACTTTTAATTAAAACAAATGCTTAAGTCCTTAAGATGTGGAACTGAATAAAAAAGAGAGAGAGAGAACCACTGCAATAACATTTTGTAAGCCCACAATTCTTTTGTGTTATGTTATATATATATGTTTTAATTGAGAGTTGTGCAAAGCAAAAATATGTTATACATCATGTTATCAATAATAGAACAATTCTGAGGAGTTCATTCTGAAAATTGCTTTCTTGTCACCAACAGCAGAGATTCAGGAAAAGTTCAGTTTTTACTTGGTTCCCTAATTTAAACAACTCAATGTTTAACTTAAAGTTGTATAAGTGGGTACAATCTGAAATTTATTCTTTTTTTAACTTAACTCTTATACGTTCTTCGGCTGTCACATATGGGAAGCACTTCATATGATAAGTTGGACATATGATATCTGTTGTTAAGCCTGTAAAGAGAATTCAAAAATAATTATAGTTCTTCAATTATACTAAAGGAAACTTTTGAATTACCGTAATCACTCACATTTAGAATACCTTGAACTCAAACAGTTTCTGGATATTGTAAGGTTCCATTTTTCCCATAAGTGTAAGAATAATTGCTTTTTTTCTTACACACTTTCACTAAAGTAAAAGTTACATAACACTAAGTGATATTGCATTTGAATTCTTACAGCTTCCACCTTTTAAATCCACATTTGGCTCATTCAACCAGAAGAACTTATGGTAATGCTTATAAGTCCCAAGGCCTACTACTACTATAAAGATGGACTAATTATGAGAATCTTATTTTTTCTTTGAGTTAGTGCTCATATTCTAGGCTTATGTCACTGTAAAGTGTACACAGAGCAATACCTAAAAGTTTCATCAAATTATTTACCAATTATAAATATTTTGTTAAATGTTGAGTACGTAATGTTTTTTTTAAGAAAACACCAGTTCAGGATATTTACTGATCAGTAGCTAATGTTTTCTGAAAATACATTTAAAAATTTTTTAAATTGTCTGTATTCTACATTTATCACAAATATAAAGATACACTAAAACTACTTTAAGCCTTTTTTTTTGTAACACTGTAAGTGTAAAAGAACATGTGTACCTGTACATGCTTTCCTATACTTGCCATGACTGGGAAAACTTTTTTTTTCATAGTATTGTGGTATAGAAAAAATTTGTTATAACTTATTTGTGAAATTCCATAACTTTTGCAATAATTAATATTGTCAAGTTAAGGCAAAATATGAAACTGATGACACCTTCACAAACATAAACAACAGATGACTTGTATACCACTTTTACATGTTTAGTATCATGTAGTATTAATTTCAACTGCAAGAACATTTCAAACAGCTAGTGTATAAATTACAATTCTCTAAAACATTAACATTTTCAGTGGGTTTTCCACACCATTGACTAGTTACAGTAAAGTAAAGGTAAAATGTGTTTGGTTTCATAACTAGCAAAACCCAAAGTTCCTTTATTTTTTTTAAGAGAACAGTTTCTTTAAAATTATACCTGCTCATTGAAACCTGTGTCATTTTTAGAACACAAGGCAGGTTTTTGTAATCAACTTTAAAGTTTGTATTTCTAAGGAATGGGCTTTTTTGTAGTACCATAACTTTAACAGAGAAAAGTGAGATCAACCAGTAGATTGCTGGTCATAAAAGAAACTAACACAGAATTTTTAGGAGCATTTAATATAACCCTGAAAGATATTTATTGATCAGTGGTTTGTGTAATGTTACGTCACAATAAGACTGATAATAATTTTCAACAAATGTTTCTTTACTGGCTCTATAGAGGTTTCCAGTAAGAATATAATAGTATTTTGACTAGTCACTTGCAATTATGTTCTTTTTATTGGAAACTTGTACAGGACCAATAAAGAAAGATTGCTTAAAAAGTATTAACAGCTTTATTGTGCTATAATGTCCAACAAATCACCAATCTATAGGTTATGCTTCACAAACATAAGGCAGTATGTACCATAATAAATGATAGCTTATATGTGAGTGACTTAAGTAGTATTTTGACTCAGGGTTTATGTGTTGCATGTCCAGCCAACCTAATGAACTCTGATATTGAACAAAAGGCCTCCTTGTTAAGTTTATTATCAGTCTTATTGTGGTGTAATGTTACACAGTCCACCAATCTACAGATCACATTTTCACTAGCGTAAGGCATTATTTTCCATATTCCATATCACTTACTAATGTCAGCCTTATTGCTAGTTATAAATAACCTTACTAACATGTAACATGTTGTAACTAAAAAAGTAACATGAATGTTACTTTTAGAATATAAATATCCTTGATTTACTGTTTCTAGAAATATAAGTTTTTTTTTGGTTAATCAAATTGAAAAGAAACCTCACAAACTTCTGGTAATTTGATAGTATGATCTCGGAGGTTTCTTAGCCATCTGTTGGATTGTTAAGAATTGAAAACAAAACAATGCTATTTTTCTATTATCTTCAAGCTTTTGTTTGTTTGTTTGAAGTTTAGCACAAAGCTACACAATGGGCTATCTGTGCTCTGCCCACCACGGGTATCGAAACCCAGATTCTAGCATTGTAAGTCCACAGCCATACCACTGTGCTACTGTGGGGGCATCTTCAAGCTATGATAATTCAGTTCATGACTACTTTTACATGCAGACACAAAAGCAAGGATTTTAATTTTAAGGCATATTTTAAGGTATTTACAGCAAATAATTCATAAACACTCACTCTCCTTGATCAACAACATTGTTGAAATCTAATTGATTATCTAACTACATTTTAAAACTTCTAAAATACTTTCTCTTGTGGGAAAAATAAATTCTCAATGGATCACATTCCTAAACCTCCTAGAAAGTATAAAACTTACAAAACAAATGTACCCCTAAAATAATAACTGATAGCATAAACTATTCTCAATCATATTAGTATTATTCATTTTTACTATAAAAAGAATATGCAATAATCGTTTTAATGGGATTTACTTTGAAATTAATACCTCAAATTTTAAATTCAACAAACAGAAAGTTCCTCACACTTCCAGATTTTCTCATTTTCTATCTTTGTAGTTGCAACTACTATTAGTTTTACATCAAAGTCAAAAAAGACTGTGTAAAAAAAAGCTAGTGAAATATTTTTCTTAGGCTTTATCAAGTCAATATTTACAAAATTAGAAATAATAACTTGCTTGTAAGATTTATTTAGTCAACTGGGTTTTCTAAAAAATAGATAACGTAAACTATAAAACATCTTTGCATTTTTTAAGCATTATTTTCTTTTATGAAGCATTAACAAATTAAGCTTAGAAAACTGTAATTAAGCATGTTATATTTTGTTTGTGAGTGTAATGATATACAAAATCTATTATTTGTTTTAAATATTTACACCTATTTTCTTTTATTTCATATACATATATGTTTATCACAGAGAATATCAACTTCATGAAATAATGTTCAGGGTAAACATGGTCTCCTTTTTGGGTACAATTAAGTTTCAATTTTGCAAACATTTGCTAAATAAATGTACAATAGTTAAATATAACCTTTTTTTCACTCTTTTGTCATACATTTAAGCAAATGTCTGCCTACATAAAAGTTATTTTGTTACATTAACTATTGAAATACAGTTCACTCAGAATATAAGTGTAAAGTTATCCTACTTTGTCAGTAGATGAATTCAAGTTCTTTAAAACAGTAATGAATGATGGAGGTCAATGGTGTAGTCCTTTTTTTATTTAATTTAATTAAATCTACAAGGATACATATTTCAGTAGATATTTTCCTATTTTCAATATTGAAAATAATGCAAGTTCATGCATATATGTTAAGTACTTCTTATTTACAAATATAATATAAAAAATATAACATAAAAGTTATCTTTGAGTTAGGGTTTTTGCTCTTTACTTGCACCACTAAATAGTATTGAAACTGAACTTTCTGGTGAAGTAATCTTGTACAAATTAGTAGGCATATAGATTTCAAAATACTACATTTATAGAAAAATGTTAGCATCATATCAGCCTACGAAATGTTTAAATTTGTCAAAATATAAAATCAGATTAAAACATTTTCACTGTAATTAACTGTTTATTTTCATTTTGTAATTCAATCAGTGTAAAAATACACACAACAACACTTCATATTCAATTAAGATTTGTGACTGTATTCATGTAATGTTATCAAAGAGTGTAAGTTATCTAGAGAACACTTCTTTTAAATTCAAGACAATGTTGATTTTTAAGGCTTATCTAAGTGTAATAATACAAAGATGTTATTTTTTCACACAAATATTTTTTTACAAAATAACATCTTTGATTTTTTTCATACTTTATGTTTAGAAATAGCAGTTTAGGAGTTTCTTAAGATTTATATTTTGTATACTTTCTGGAAACATAAAACTCGAGTTAATAAATTTCAACAGAACATTATCGACTTAATATGTTTCTGTTAGTGTTTATGTTTGTCATTATTATCTGAGTCATATACATTTTTATATTATTTAACAGCTTTTTCAATTTTATCTTTTAACTATTTTTCATTTTTTATAAATCTTCCAAAATATGAAAATTGCACTAACCTGTTTTTAGGTTCTTCATAGTAAAATGACCTCTCATATTTCCATAGGTAGTGTTAAAGTTTGTACAGCTCACCCATGAGTAACTAGTTCCTGGTTTCATGATGGGAAACTCACCTTCAATGTCAACGTAATGTGTGATTAACATTCATCCTCTATCTAATAATAATAATAACATACTAGTAATGTTTTTCAAAATTAATTTTTGTACACAGTGGAACAATTGTTTTGATAAGCATAAAAGACTGATTCTCAAAAGACATATTCCTACTTGGTCACCTGCATGACCCTGCAAATTAATAATTGTGATGGTAAAGGCAGTGAATTTTATTACGAACTTTGGGGTCTTGTCTTTGGACTGTCATCCTGATTTTGGCTTTGTTAGCTTGTTTGTTTGTAGTTAAGCACAAAGTTACACAATGGGCTATCTGTGCTCTGCCCACCACGAGTATTGAATCCCGGTTTCTAGCGTTGTAAGTCCACAGACATACCACTGTGCCACTGGGGGGGGGGGCTTTGTTAGCCTGCTGAGCTGAAGACTTTGGGCATTTTCTTGACAAATAAACAAACATAATGGGGAATTTCAGCCAATGATCATGATTTTTGTGCACTAACAATACCAAGTGTGAGACTTGCGTATACCCGTTTCAATTTTATTACTAATCATGATCTCTACCAACCTACCGTCAAATCTAAGTATATGCCCAAAGTATCACATCATCCGTTTTATATACATATGGCTGGAAGAATTTTAAAAAGACATACTTGCCTGTCATGGCAGAATGCATCGTCATTTCATGCAAGTTGCATGTCAATCAGTACTGCAACAGGTGAGATACCAGTGTGACAGATAGATGGCTTTTTGTCTTTATATAGTAGACTTATAGAAAGTTAAAGATGATAGGCCAACAGCCAATTCACCACAAACACCTACTAGAAATCCAAAGCAGCTAAACCTGAGTAAATTCTTACCACATACCTAAAAGAAAAGCAGATACTGATGACTCTTTTATTTAAAGAGCCAGACTAAAAGAACAGATGGCTGTAGCCACAGTGCCATGGTCAAAGAACACAATGATTGCACTCATAGATGTACATGTTAGCCTGGATGGTGTGTTTTAGTAATAGTGCCAACCCATTAGATATAGATGCTATTCTATCAATATCTATTAAAGAATCCTAAAAGTCCAACACTTTTAGTAATAGTGCCAATCCATTAGATATAGATGCTATTCTATCAATATCTACTAAAGAATCCTAAAGTCCAACACTTTTAGTAATAGTGCCAATCCATTAG